>NC_040042.1:21820920-21880410 GCF_003713205.1 Coffea eugenioides | reverse complement strand
CTAAAAGGTTTTACGGACTTTAAAATTTAACATTCTGAATTTCTATGTGACCACTTGATTGTCTGACTATGTTTAGCAGAAACAGCCTTGCAAGTTTGACTCTGGCAGAACAAAAAGTTAGAGGAAATGTTAAAAGGGATTTGATTAGTGAAGGCTAACTTGGGCATTTTAAAAAAAATCGCACTGGCAGAACAAATAAAAATAATCGCCAGCCATCAGAATAAGAAATCAACAGCTACAAGAAATAATATTCATGAAAAAAAAATCTCAAGAAAAATAAAGAAAAAAATTTGGAGACAAATGGTTGCTAAACAGATTAAGAAAAGGAAAATGTGATAATCCTCAATTTACAAATACTAAATTTGCTATTATAAGTTTTTTCATGTTTACGCAAAACTGTAAAAGTTTATATTAATATGAGCAATAACGTTTTTTACAAGAGAAAAAGCTCTCAAGTACAAAAGAAAACCTATACTATATACAAGAGATACAAATAGACATAATCAGTTAAGAAAATTTAACAGACAATCCCCATTCCAAAGCTATCAGACAATTTTCATGAGTTTCAATTATACAGATTTCATCTATGGTGGAAGCTGACTTACCTAGGCATGGTGGGAAGAGCAAAGGAACAACACATCACTGTGGAGTAGGGCAGAGAAAAGGTATTAAAAGTAGTGACCAGAAAGTAGAAGAAGTTTCACACAAGGTCCATTGTACTTTTAGGAGAAATAACATGTATGCCCCTCAACAACTTATGGGCATTTGTATGCACCCAAAAATTGTCATTAATTTTATATAAAAATATTTTTTTATGTAATTACATTTATTATAAATTTATCAAAAAAATTTTGGTTTATAAGGTTATTGTAATTTAGTAGTTACAATATTTAGAGCTATTATATTGGCAAAATGTGATTAAATAGTCAGAGCAAAAATTATTTTTTTTAAGGATAAAATAAAAAGTTTAAAAAATGACATAAAAAAGTTGCACTAATTGCGATCTCTCTAACTTTATATGTTGCATAGATAGTGGCTTTTTAACTGGAATCAAAATAATAGATGAATTATTAGAAACATAATTAACATAATGCTTCAAGAAACCAAAATCATGAAATAATTGATCTGGTAGATTTTAATTTAAATTTAGAAATTAGATAAGTAATCTTATATGTAACATTGTGACTTTTAAATCGAAATCGAATTTGTAGATGAGTAATCATAAACATAATTAACATAGTACTCCAAGAAACTAGAATTGAGATTATAGATAAAATAATCATAAACATAAATCACATAATATAAAGGTTTCAAAGATTGAACATTTCAACTATTGAAATAACTAGATGGTTATCAACTTAAGTCGTAACTCCGCAGTTAGTTGTACTGCACATGACAGGCTATAAATCACAAATTTGACTAGTAAAGTAGTGTCAAAATTTTTTGGCTTTTTAAATATTAATATTATCTAATGATAAGGATAACCAAATTATAGTGAAAATCAAAATTTACATAAAACAAAATAAAATTTTAGTTGATTAAATGGATGTTTCTTTGAATTGTAAGTACACTCGAGAACATAATATATTATTAATTTATCAATTAATTAGTACCTCTTTAAATTAATAAAAATTGTATGGTCTCAAATTTATTAATTTGCAGAGGTTTCACTATACTTTTAATTACTTGTATACGCTTATAATGTGTCATGTACACTAGTATAATATTAACTTGAAAATACTAGAACAAATTGAGAGAGCGAAGAAAATTTAGAAGAAAAAAAAAGTAGGCAAAAGGGAAAAAATGTAAAAGGTATACCTATATATTTTTAGTTACCAAACATTTCATAGGTCAACAAAAATCCATTACCATTAACTACTGATAGTGGTAGTGAATAATGAACTTTTAACAAACGGTTAGTTTTAGATACTTGGTTCAGTAATAAAGTTGGCTACCATAAGAGAAATTGGAGGAATTTTTCACAATCATATGCATAAAAATTGAATATTATTAATATTGGAAAATGATGGCATCGGATTCAGGTTTTGAGAAAAGTAATTTGGCATTTGTGTCTTTCTGTCTCTCGGCTCTTTATGTTCTCCCAATTGAGCATTTGCCTAGATGATGATTAATTTACAACCGAATCTAGTCTATAAGCATATATGCAATTTAGTCCTTTAGAAAAGTCCCACATTCCTCTGCTACGATTGCCTACCGGTTGCCTAAGCCCATGTGGACCCATAAGCCTTTTATATCGTGACGAATTTTCTGTCCTATATCCTGTGCTACACTCTGTCTCATTTTTATTATATTGTTATTTTTTCTACATAAATATTATGTTTTAATTCTTTTTTATTTCCTTAAGATCCAATAACGATTGATTGAATAAAAAATAAATACAACAGTTTCAAAAGAGTAATATATAATACAAAGTTAAAAAATACAGCAAAAAATTCATTAAAAAATCTCATATTTTATGCATTTTGAATTTTTTATTTTGTTAAATTTGTTGCATTACTCAGTTAATAGTTATTAGATTTTAAGGAAACAAAAAGGAACTAAAACATAATATTTATGTAGAAAAAAAAGCAATATAATAAAAAATGAGATAGAGAGTAGTACAGAGTGTGGGACAAAAGATCCGTTACACTTTTATATGTACCAATTATACATATAAAAAAGAAGCAAACATAAAAAGCACGAAATCACGATCAAGTGCACGCGTTTTTGTTATATATACGAATTACGCGTTTCATTTCTAAAAGCAAAAAGTATTGACACACACAAAAGAACAACGACTTCTTAGTTCTTACGAACAAAAGCAATAGATAAATAAATGCTAAGGAACGACGAATTCATACCCAACAACTACTACAGATAGGACTGTCAATGGGGCTGGGCCAGCCCGAGCTCGGCTCGTTCGGCCCGACAGAAAGCCCGATGAGCCCGATCATTTAGTGAGCCGGTCTGAGTTTGAGCCTAAAAATTAGGCCCGAATTAAATGTGAGCCGAGTTTGGGCCTTATTAGGCTCAAACCCGATATAGGCCCGGCCCTTTAATTACCTATATATATAATATTTATATTTTGATATTATGTATAATTATATATCCAAATATATTATTACTAAATACTAAATATATACATAAATTACAAAACACAAAAATACATCTAAAAACTCTTTCATGAGCTTTCTTGAGAGCCAATATTGGTAATGTATAACTAAATCTCTAATTTTTCTTATTGGCTGAGTAAATTTTTGTATTGGCATAATATTGGTTGATTTTTTTTTGGTCTACAAACACAAAAATCATCAAGCATATTTGGATTTAAATCACAAGATTATAAAAAAAGTTTCAACTTTTAAAGATGTATTGGCTTATGATTGCATGTTTTATTACTATTTTTCATGCATTTTGAATGGATTAAATATAAATATTGTTGAAAAATTTTTGGTTTATATACGTTTTAAGAACTATTATTTGTTCATGTTTAGTTTTAATATTATAGTCTTGTAAATGTTAAATTAGTTTTACAACTTAATAGTTATAGTAATTATATTAAGAAAATTAAGGAGTAATAAGTGAGTTTGGGCTAAACCCGATTAAGACTCACAACCCGAATATTATGTGAGCTGAGTATGAGCTTCACATTTACGAACTCGAAACTCATAGCCCGAAACCCGAAAATGATTCAAATTAAATGAGCTGAACTTGAGCTTATCAAAGCCCGGCTCATTAGGCCCGATTGACAGGCCTAACTACAGATAGAGGGTCCGGGATATAATAAAGGAAACAACGCCTGGGTAAGTGTAGGGATCCCCCGCCCCACCCCCACCCCACCCCCACCCGTTGCATTTTGATTCCCCCGTCTCGTCCCGTCCCTGGCCCGCAGCTTCCCCCGTCCTGTCCCGGTGCCCCTGCGAGGGCACTCGTAAGATTAAAAATTTTATTATATAATTTTTATAATTAAATTTGAGCAAATAATCAAATACTAAAATATCAATACATCACCCAATTATTATTCATTATAACTTTACAATTGAAACTCATACAAATAATTAAACAAAGGTTATTTAAATACAATCTAATATGATAAAATAAATGTAACTAAAATAATCAAGTTTTCACTTTTGATACAAATATAATTACTAAATTATTATTGTATTTTTTTTTAAAAAGTGTTATTGTATTAAGTGTAGTTAGGAATTTAACATAAATGTATTAATAAATTTAGTATAAATAATTAATAATTTTAATAGATATTTATAATTAATAGTATAATTGATAATATTATTATATATAATTTTATATACATATATATATTTTTTGAAAAATCGGTGGGGGGTAAACGGGGGAAAATTCCCTCCCCCGTCCCGTCCCGTCCCCGCTCCACTCCCGCCCCAATGATCCCCGCTGGTACCCGTCCCATTGGCATCCCTAGATAAGTGCAGTGCGGATTCCATGCATTCAGCTGCCAACTAATGAAAAGGAAAGATCAGTTGGGATCCTTTATTTCACTATTGGATGTCAAATTTAGTGTCAATTTCAATTATTATGTGATGGTAGAAGAAATTTAAATAAATAATATATGATAAATTAAATAAATAAGATATTTGATATAAATATAAAAGTGGCACTGAATTAACATCGAAAAATGGCATTGAGGATCCGTGTGAGGAAAGATTGATTGTTGAATTCTACGGGTCTATCTATTATTACTGACTCGATATTCTACGGACAACTTCAATTCAGGCCCCACAAATCACAGAAAGGAAAGGACGACTTTCCTGAACATGAGCTTGATATTTCCAACGAGCTAGTTAACCCTGCCCTTTGCAGCAGAGAAAACAGCACACTTTCCCAAGTTTGCCACATTTTAGTTGCTTGTGGTTGTTTCCGCAAGAGAACCAACTCCTGTAAAATTTAACTGAGGAATATGGCCGAGAGTGTTGTAGGCTTTCTAATTAAGCAGCTCTCCACCTTACTTTCCCAAGAGAGCACGCTTTAGGAAGGACTTCGACCAGATGTTCAGTTCATCAAAGATGAACTCGGCAGCATGAAAGCTTTCCTCCGACAAGCTGAAGCAAAGGAGGACTGATAGGGTATCATTTGTTAGTAATTTTATTATTAATTTCCCCTTTTATCCCTGCCAAATATTGTGTTAATTGCTGATATTTACTTATATTTGGTACCATGACTTAATTTCAGGAATGAAATAGAAAACTACCAAAGAGGAGGGATTTCATGGAGAATATGGAGACTTCTAAGGGCTTCAGTCCTTAGGCCCTTTGATTGGTGGGGACCACAAAGCTATAAGTCATTTGGGCTCTTCAAAGAAAGCTACGTAAGGAGACTTGGAACAAGAAGTATTCTTAGAGCTTTTTCCACATGTGTGGGGACCACCTAGAGAGCTTTAGTCTATCTTTCTTTTGTTTCTTAAATAGGGATAACGTAGGGAAGGAAGGACCACCTTTTTAGTTTTAGTTTTTAGCCTAGTCTTTAGTTTTTCTTTTTTTCCTTCTCCTGACTGGCCTCTGACACACGCCAGGTGTTCGACAATATTCCCCAACGGGAAAAACACCTTTTATTCCTTGCTTCTTAATAGAAAACGCAATGTCTTTGCAATCTATTAATTCGTGTGGTACTTTTATTATGCGGCGTGGTTAAATCTTCCATCTAGTCAAGGGTCAACTCGACGGCGCAGTCCCGACAATCTGTGAGATCTAATTAGTTTTCACGTGTTCCTTTATTTATTAATATTTGCACGTTGTCTGCTTGAATTTTCATGGGATTATTTTATTAATTGGATGTCAAGGGCCCGATGTTCAATGTGATTTATTAATCTCGTGCCAATTTAGTCAATTAAATCCGTAATTGTTTGATTGATTAATATTAGTGGCAACTGGTGTGTTTACACATTAGGGGAACGTGCAATCTAATTTAAATAACCCTCGTAGCGTGTTATTGATTAGGGCTATGTTTTTCTGGTTATTAATGCAATTGGAGAATTAATTCCTATGGTCGTACCTAGGAGTACTTTTCTGGTTAGGGGTGATTAATGGTCGTACCTTGGTCACCTATAAATTAAGGAAAAATTGGTCATTAGAGTTCATCGATGGCTATAACTAGCCTGTTAATAAATTAAGTGAACCTCTCTTGCATCAATGATCGGATAAATGGACTGTGCCTGAGTAGTTGCATCCTTGGCTAGAATTTATTTATTCCTGATTAAATTCCTGCTATATTTGTGCTAGTTATTTATTCATTTTTAGTTAAATTGCTTAATTGTTTTTAGTTTCATTCTGGTGAAATCCCCCCTTATCAATTGGACTTTAAAAGAGACAGATATCTCCAGTCCCTGAGGAGACGACCCTACTTGCCACTGTCTACTATTTAGTAATTTTTGTCAACTAATTAATTCTGGTATATCGGGTTAAGCAAACTCTTCGGGAACAGGGTGAATCAAGTAACCTATTGCACACCTAGAGTCCCTGCTCCAGTACCTAGGATTAATTATTGACTGCTTTTAGTGGTAGCTAGGTTCTATATTTATTATTATTATTGCACAGGCTGACGCCCTGTCAAGTACGATGACTCTCAACTCCAAGAATGGGTAAAGCAGGTTCGAGAAGTTGCTTATGATACAGAGGATGTTCTCGATGATTTTACCTTCCGCTTTGCTCGTGGACACGCGGATGGATTCTTTGGCCGTTTTGGAAAGATCTACAACTCAATGAAAAATTTGAAAGCCCGCCATCGGATTTCTTTAGAGATGAAAGATATCAAGGCCAGAGTTGTAGAGATTTCTGCAAGGCATCAGAGGTACCAGTCTCTGTATGGTACTCAAGAAATAGGCTCCCGCTCTTCGCACGTGGCAAGCGCAGATTGTGATATTCGTGATCAAGCACTCCTAATTGAAGAAGCTAAGCTTGTTGGCATCGATCAGCCCAAAAAAGAGCTCACCTCCAAAATCCTTGATGACCATTCCCACTTGAAAGTAGTTTCAGTGGTGGGAATGGGGGGACTCGGTAAAACCACCCTGGTGAAAAAGGTCTACGATGATGCTGCAGTGAAGAAACAATTTCAGAGCCATGCTTGGATAACTGTTTCTCAAAATTTTCAATTCAAAGTCATCCTCAGGAACTTGATTCAACAATTGTATGATGAAATCAGACAGCCGGTGCCTCCACAAGTGGATTCCATGGATGGTATTAGGCTCAGCGAATTTGTCAGAGACTTCCTCAAAGAAAGAAGGTACATCCTTGTCCTTGATGATGTGTGGAGTCAAAATGCTTGGGAAACTGTCAAATATGTATTGCCTGACTGCAATACTGCTAGTCGTGTTGTATTGACAACACGAATTACCGATGTAGCTTATGCATCTTGTTTAGCATCCCATGACTTTATCCAGATGAAGCCTCTCTCTTATGATGATTCTTGGACCCTTTTTTGCAATAGAACATTTCAAAGTAATGGTTGCCCTTCAAATCTAGAAGAAGTTTGTAGAAAAATACTAAAAAAATGTGAGGGCCTACCACTTGGAATTGTAACAATGGGTGGTGTTTTGGGTTTGAAGGACAAGGATAAGATAGATGAATGGGAGATGATTTTTCGTGGCTTTGGCAGTGAGGTAGATGGTAGCGGTAAGCTTGATAGAATTAGAAAGATACTCTTACTTAGCTACAGTGATTTGCCTCACCATCTTAAAAACTGCGTATTATATCTAAGTATCTATCCTGAAGATCATCCAATTGATGTCGCTAACTTACTTGATAAATGGTTAGTACTAGGATTTATAGAAAAGGAAGAAGGAATGATAGCGACTGATATAGCTATGAGATATCTAAAAGAACTCGTCAACCGAAGCTTAATCCAAGTTAAAGACACATGGTACGATGGCAGATTGAAGGAATGTGGTCTTCATGATATTTTGCGTGAAATCATTGTTTCAAAATCTAAAGAGCAGAGTTTCACAACCATAGCCACTGGATATTGCACAAGATGGCCTGACAATGTTCGACACTTGGCAATCCATAACTTCACTGATAATCCTCCACAAGGCTTCAGCAGCTTAAAGTGTCTTCGGTCTGTGGAAACATTTGGGTATGAAGGTCCTCTCACAACTTCATTTTTGTCCAAGTTTTTATGTGGTGGTCCCAAGTTCCTAAAGGTTTTAAATTTGACGGGAGCTGAACTGGACAACATCCCGAAGGAAGTTTTCAAACTATTTCATCTCGAGTATCTGGATCTAAGTGGCACCAGAGTTAAAATCATTCCAAAATCTATTGGGCAACTTCAAAACCTAGAATTTTTAATTCTGGCCGAAACCACTATAACGGAGTTGCCCGTGGAAATTCTAAAGCTGAGAAAACTCCGTTCCCTCAGCCTATACAGAATAGGTGATTATTCAAATAACCTTTCAGTTTGGGGCTTTAAATCTCCGGATGGAATTGGAAAGCTTACTTCCTTGGAGATTCTGAGAATTATAGAAGCAGATGGTGGTAAAAGAGTAAGGGAGATTGGGAAGCTCATTCAGTTGCGGCAATTATGGATCACAAAGCTGAGGAGAGAAGACGGTGGTCTCCTCCCTGTCAAGGCTGACCAACCTTCGAGAGTTACACATCGTCTCCGTTAAAGAAGAGGAGACTCTTGATCTCCAACATTCCGTCTCTCCAAGACTTGGATTTCTTACGAGGCTGTTGTTGAGTGGGCGTTTAGAGAGAGCACCGGAATGGGTAATGTCACTTCAATCCTTGAGCACTTTAGCCTTGCTGATTAGTGCGTTGAGTGAAGATGAGAATGCAATAGACTGCCTTGGACACTTGCCCAATCTGGCAGACCTTACTCTCTATCGTGCTTATGAAGGGGAGACATTGTGCTTTAAGGCTGGAGGATTCCGAAAACTCCGGCAATTAGGCCTTGTGCAATTAAAAAGACTGAAATGGGTAAGAGTGGAAGAAGAATCGATGTCCGGTCTTCAACAGTTTTTGATTATTGGTTGCAAGCTTATGGAGGGCCTGCCTTTGGGCCTCCAAAACTTGACCAAGCTTAAAGTTCTTGGGTTGGCTGATATGTCTGATGAGTTAATCCACAAAGTACAGAATTTGGATAAACAAAGTGACGATTATCAGACAATTTCTCGTATCCCTGAAGTTGACATCGGACACTGGATAAATAGTGAATGGAAAGAAGAGTTCCTCTAAGAAAAGATAGGTAAAGGACAATCTGTCGCAGTCATCAACATTTAAACTATGGTGTTTGTTGTCAATTAGATTTTCAAAAACTCTAGTTGTGGCTTTTTTACTTTTTTCCTACTTATTATCCTCGTAATAAAATCACGACTTTGGATTGCTATTCAACCACACTTGGTTCGATATACATGTGTTTCTACATGTATGAAGATTTGATTTGTACAATTATCCTGATTTTTGGTTAAGAATGTTTTGGTTTATCAAAAAGATACAGAGACAAGTAGCATCTAAAAATTATGGGGTTGATTGCCTCTTACAACCATTGCATGTGCAATTTTCCGTCTTCTATAATTGAAAATGGAGATTAAATGAATGTGGATAAATTTTCATTAGGAGTAGGGAAACCTTGCTGATTCATAAAGGGAATACATTATTTCATAGACTTCTACAAAATTTTTGGTGAGGTTTTCCTTTTTGATTTATTACCAAATCATTTTTTTTGTGGCTTTCTTTTATTTCGAAATAGTGTCCTAGCGTCATTGTTTGGATTAGGAACCCGAATTTATACTTAATGGACTAAACGGAAATATAAAATATTTTTCGGAAACGTGAAGAACTATATTTATCATTTTGCCTGGTAATAGATTATTAAGGATGTTGAAGTCCAAAAAGAGAGTGGAGAATGCTGAAATTTTCAAATTGCTTCAATGATCAAGACTGGGTCTCTAGTCGCTTGTTGAGTCCAAATTCTATGATGATAATTGATGTTACTGTATCATCCTATATATCTCAAAGTCACTTTTCATCAGATATCCTGGAAGAGAAGATCCCTTCGGCTTTACAATCCCCTGCCTAATTTAGAAGCAATTGCTTTAACATGCGCAGATATCTTTCCATAATATCATTCCTTTTTTTCCCCCTTGATATTATAATTCCTCTAAGTATCTAACCAAGAAAGATACTCCAATATAAAACAAATACATATCTTGACAAAAAGTTTATAGTATCATATTATATTTTGATATAATGCATGTACATTATATTATATATTTTCAGTAGTTGACTTGACCAATGCTAGCCGGAGGTCAGGCATTGAGTTCACATTCAGCCTTGAATTTAATCACATCTTTTACTTGACATCAGTTGCAGGCTTTCGTAGGGCAGAATAAAGAAAGTTAAAGTAGCATTCCATCAAATGCAGCGTAGATGCCAATCCAAATTCCAAATTATGTAGTTCAAAAAGTTAAAGCAATTTTTGTGATATGTATAAAAGAAGTCAACAAGAAACTCCTATTTTGAATCCAAAGTTGATTTGCTGCTTCTTGGAACTTTACTTCTAGTAACCTAAAAAGAGTTATCTAGCTTGATTTTTCTAATACTTTCGTACTCATAAAATTGATAGATCAATAAGGACACCAGTTTGTACGAAGCAGTTGAGGGAGCAAGAAGATGGACAAATTTATTAGGGAAAATCGTTTAAAACGTCTCTCATATTTTGTAAGATAGCTTTTTTATTCCCTTATTTTTAAAAGTTTACTTTTATGTCTCTTACAAATTCATATTGGTCAAATTTGATTTCTATCTACGTTTTCGATTAGTTTTTTGTCGGAATCTACCACGTGCTTTGCACGTGATCATTTTTGAAGGGTAAAATTATCAAATCAAAATTTACATAATCCAATCCATAGTCTCTCACATTATACAAAATGAATTTTTTGTCCCTCACATTTCACAAAATGAATTGTTTCGTCCCTCACATTTCACAAAATGAATTCTTTCATCCTTCATATTCTATAAAATAAAATTTTTCATACCTCGTTGATCATGTTTATGAATAACTTTTTTTAAAACCATATATATATTTATTTGATTTCACCTGAATAATACGAATGACATATAATATATCTCTATTTGATTTCTCCTAAACGTATTGTTCAGATGAAATTAAAATAGATATATACAAGGATTTTAAAAAATTATTAATTTTCACTCATGTTCATTTCCTTTTACTTGAAAATTGAAAATAAAAAGACATTTAATCGTAAATATTATCAAGTATTTATATTGAATCAAATTTGGACTGAAACAACAAGCATAGGAAAAGTATGACAAAAAGAAGTAAGTGATTGACATTTGCAAGAAATTCAACTGTTAATCTTAAAGGTGGGGAGTAAAAATTTCAAATTTAAACTGCAATTATTAGCATGACTGTAGAATTCTAGTTAAGACTTATTAATTAGATGGCTTTATTACACAACTCAATAAATGAATTATTATCAAAATAGAAAAGGTTGCAAATATTGAATAGATTCACATGTTGAAATCAAATAGATATTTTATATATACATGGATTTAAAACAAAATTGTTAAATTTAAACTCATACATATATATATTGAATAGCATATGCACAATGATAATTAGTCTGTTTAGGTGAAATCAAATAGAGATATATTATATGCTATTCATACTGTTTAAGTGAAATCAAATAGATATATACATGGAAAAAAAATTATTTGTATACATGGTCAATGAGGGATGAAAAAATTCATTTTGTGAAATGTGAGGGATAAAAATATTTATTTTTTGAAATGTGAGGGACGAAACAATTTATTTTGTAAAATATAAGGGATTATAGATAGATTATGTAAATTTTGATTTGATAATTTTGTCCCTAAAAAATGATCACATGCAAGGTACGTGATGAATTCCTGTCAAAAACTAGTCAGAAACTTATGTAGGGATCAAATTTGACCAATATGAATTTATAACGGACGTAAAAGTACACTTGTAAAAGTAAAGAATGAAAATAGTTATTTTATAAAATATGAGCAACATTTTGAACAATTTTTCCAATTTATTATTCAGAAGAATTGCAATTGCTAAATAAGAATCTGTTGGCTGCGGGAAGAGCACTAGAGGTTGAATATGCGCACATTTGGGTGCCAGTTCCAAGCAAGGGAAGGGAATGCAGGAGTTCAAAACTCTTCAAAACAAAAGTTTGACTACTCAATTAGTGGCTGAGTACTCCTTTTGTTGTACAAAACAAAACTTCTTGTTCTCTACAAAATGAGTTTTATTGACTATCAAATACTACTAATTACGGTAAGATGAATTTTACTGTAGCATTTTAATTGTATTCGGAATTTTAGTGTCAGGTTTTGATATATTGATAACTATTCTGAATCGGCATTCTAAAATCCTCACTTTATATTTTAAAAATTGCTATTACCTAAGTGGATTGGAATTGGAAAATGTTCATGTAATCCATCCAGATGTGATTTATGTGATTCTCAAGAACCCAATTTGGAAAGGCTACAAAAAGTTGAATCCAAAAAGATGGGATAACTCATGTACAAATTAAGAAGCAAATAAATATCAGAAGAAATTAAGCAGAAAAATTTACAACCTCAACAAATCGAAACCGAAATTGGCAAAATAGAAGGCTTATTTCATAAATTTTAGTTGAAATTAAGGGGCCGTTTGTTAACCTCCATGTATTTAGGGGAGGGAATGTAAGTGAGGGTCCTTGAAGCCCTCTCGTGTTTACATTTGTACTTTTGGTAATCTATATCTATATAAATTTGAGAAGGGATTTTTAGCGACAAGCCTCCACGCATCTTCCCACTACCAATTCCATTTTTCTAGCATTTCACATTTAATTTAATTTAAAATATATTCCTCTCAACTTCCGCATCTACTCTTCACATTTGAAATTGTTGGTTACTTTTTAAAATCATTTCATTTTAAATTATTGGTTAATGTGTATGTTATCCTATTTGAACTTCAACCCATTACGTTTCCGATTGCCTTGCGTTATTTATGATTTTACAACAATTAAAACTTCTGTAAGACCATAAGAAGAGATAACAAATGTAACATCCTTTCATGCTTTCTTATTAATTTAAATAAGTAAGATTATTTACACTCCAATTTTGTTATTCACACTTCAATAATCATTTTGATCATATAATTTTCATGAATTAGACTATATGATAAAACAAATGGTGCAATTCCAAATAATAAAAAATTCAGTGCAAATAACATTTTCTTAAGTAAGAAGTGGCTCTCATGCCTTTCTAATTTAAAAAAGTAGTGGCTCCGCTTATATAGGAATTTGGTTTGAAGTTTATTAGTGGGAGGGTAAATAAAAAGAAAACATTACCAAACTTAGTAAAGTAAAAAAGTAAATGATAATATTTTATCTTTAAACTTAGTAATCCTAAGTAAAAGGCAAAATCAAATAGAAAACAAAAAGGAAATAATGTCGTGAATTTAAAAAATCAAGAATGGTACCATTCATGAAATCCAAATTATGAAATCACTAAATAAAAAATAAAGTACTACTAGCCTTTTAATGTGCAATTTTTTTTTTTGAAATATTCAATTTTAATAAAAAAATAATGATAATAACAACACCAATTCTACCAAAAATTGTAAAAAAAAAATAATATTATAGTTTAAGAGAAAGATATAGAACATTCAACCCTAAAATACTACTTAATTTGTATATATCTGGCCCAAATTTGACATTAGATTTGAATAAGAGTGCAAAACCCAAACACTAAGGATAACTTTTGGTATCATTAATTATTTTATGTATTCTTATTGCTGTCTTCATATATAAATATGTATGGAAAAATGACATGTTTCATTCCTCACATTTCGTAAAAATATTCTTTTCGTCCCTCACATTTAAAACGAAGCAAATTGGTCCTTCACATTTAAAAATCCAAGCTTTTACATCCTAGAAATAAACTGTCAGTTGTGAATCAAACCATCTAACAACCCGGTTACAAATTTTGAGGCTAGAATTGGTAGATCACGCGCAAAAACATATTTCCAACAAATAAATTAAAGCAATTAAAAAATCTTAATTAAAACCCATTTGTTTCTTCAAAAGAACAAAATAGTGCTAAATCTCTCAAACACTAAACCCTTAGTGCAACAAAACTGAGGAATATGTTTAAGGGTTTAGTGCTTGAGAGCTTTAGCACTATAACCATGAATTACAAACAGAATAACCATGAATTATAAAATGTTTGATAACATCCATTTCATTGGAAAAAAAAATAGAAGAGAGTTCCACATGGGTTTAACATATCAGGCATAGATAATTCCCACCTCGAAATTTTCAATTGCATACAAATAATTACTGATATCTTGCGAGAAAAAGCAAAGCCTTTACACAATTCAATATAGGCAAGCGGTAAATGTCAGTTCTTTCGTTATCCATCGATTAGTATACTAGAAAAGGTCACAACTTTAATTCTTAACCTGACCAAATGAAAAATACAAATAAAGAAATTCAAGGGGTGATTTCAAGACAGCTAATTATAACTGCCCTGCCCTTGTTTCCTTGAAAGTTTAGCTAAGGATAGGATACCTGTCTTGCTCTGGGAAGCCAATAGCGGTGGCAGATTAAAAAACGGGAAGGGATATGATAAAGGGGTGGATTTGTGGTGGCGTTGGAGGCGGACGGTGGAGGGGGAGGAGCTGGTGAGTGAAAGAAGAAGGGCGGGAAGATGAAGGTGGTGGCACTGGAAATTGTGGAGAAAGTTCTGACTAGGAAGTGCTATGATCGGTTGCTGGCTATTTCCAACTTTTTAATTTGGGATAATTTCAGAAACCTCCACAATTTCACTCGGCTCCCCTGAGGTTTCAATAATTATATAGACCTCCCTGGACCAATCAAATGACTAAAATGTTTTCCATTTAATAATTAATTCATAAAGGAACATTTAAAGCCAAAAATACTTCTAATTATTCTACTTGTCATTTACTAATCTCAAAAAATAATCTCTATCAATTTTCTAATTTTCATCTCTCCTTCCCTCCCTTCCTTCCTTCCTCTTTCATATTCTTCTCTTTTTTTCTCCTACAATCTGATAGGGTGTTAATTGTTAGTAATTTTATTGTTAATTCTCCTATTTATCCTTGCCAAATATTGCTTTAATTGTCAATATATATTTATATTTGGTATTTGGATATAATTTCAGAAAGTGGAGCAGAAAAGTGCTAAAAGGGGACCTTCTTGAGAAGATTTCTCCACACGTGAGAAGCTTTCCACAATCAGCCCAAATTGTGCAAACCAACGGAATTGCTGATGAAGAGTTGCCTTCCTATTATTAAGTCCTGGCAAGTCCACTAACAATAAGAAATCAAAAGGAGACAATTCTGCGGGGACCACGTAACATTGATTTAGAAAATGTGTTCTTCTTTTGGGAGATGTACTCATTAGCCATAGGTGGACTTTGATGATGAAAGTAGCTTTTCTATTTGCTTCCTACGTAACTAGTTCTCTTATGAAACTAGTGCAGAGGAGAATGAGAAGCTTCATAAGACATTAGACTAGTTTTAGTTTTCTCTCCAGGAAGCTCCGTAGGAGGATAGAGGTAGTTCTTGGTTTTCAGAGGAGGAGTTCTTCCTTCCTTGTTGTGTGGTGTGCAACTTTTCTTAAAAGAGTCTAGCGAGACTCAAGTTTCTTCCTAAATTCTTAGTTAGTTATTTATGTATTTGATTCCATTTAAATTGCGTGAGAATTTTATCATGAGGCGTGACTAATCTTCTCCTCTAGTCAAGGATCAACGCGAAGACGCAGTTCCAAATATCTGTGAGATCTAATTAATTTTACGTGTTCCTTAATTTGTTAATATTTGCATGTTTTCTATTTTAATTTCCATGGGATTATTTTGTTAATTGGATATCAAGGGCCCGATGTGCAATTTGACTTATTAATCTCCTGTCAGATTAATCAATTAAATCCGTAATTGTTTAGTTGGTTAATATTAGTGACAACTAGTATTTTCACATACTAGAGGAACATGCAATCTGATTTAAATAACCCTCGTAGCGTGTTATTAATTTGGGTTAGGCTTTTCTAGTTTTTAATGCAATTAGAAAATTAATTCCTACGGTCGTACCTAGGAGTATTTCCTGGTTAGGGGTAATCAACGGTCGTACCTTGGTTATCAATAAATTAAGGAAAAGCTGGTCGTTAGATTTTATCGGCGACTATAACTAACCTATTAATAAAATTAAGTGAACCTTCTTTGCATCAATGATCGGATGAATGGACTGTGTCTGCGTAGTTGTATCCTCGGCTAGAATTTATTTATCATTTATTTAATTGCTATTTACAATTGTATTAATTAATTAATTATTTTTAGTTAAATTGTTTAATTATTTTTAGTTTATTTCTGATAAAAATCCCCCGTGTCCCGAACTTGAAAGGAATCAAATTTTTCCCAGTCCCTGTGGATTCGACCCTACTCACTACTATACACAGAAAATTTATTTTTCTCGAGTAGGTATTTATTATTGCACAGGCTCGACACCTGCCACAATCACTTCTCCCTCTCATCAAATACCGCACTCCATTATTATCAATCGCACCACTATCAATTTTTTACTATCTCTGAAATTTATCTGTATTTTTTGTCTTCCTGTCTCTTTCATTCTATAAAAATTTTAGACCCTATCTTCTTCTTTTTTTTCCAATAGTTTTACTCTTTACAAATGTTAGCCAATTGAAGTTATCAAATTAACAAGGTGTAGACTGACAGGTTGTCGAAGCCTGTGCAATAATAAAACCTGCTCAAACTAAAAGTAATTTCTGTAGATAGTGGTAAGCAGGGTCGAATCCACAGGGACTGGGAGTAATTTCTTTTCAAATTCACAGTGACAAGGGGGTGTTTTTATGCAGGATGTGACAATCAAAGAAATTCAACTAAAATCTAAAAAGCTACTAAAAATTAAATAACAAATTACTGAAATCAAATGAGTGATAATTAAGGATCTAGCCAAGAAATAACTTCAGCAACGGTTCACCCAATTGATCATCGATAAGCAAAGGCAATTCCAATTATTTACTAATAAATAGGTTATAACTACCAAACAGGCGATGGCAGTCAACCCCTCCTTACTGTGTCGGTGATCAAGGTACGCCCGTTAATCACTGCTCTAATTGAGAAATAATCCTAGGTACGCCCATAGAATTTAATTCCCCAATTGCCTTACGTATTAGAGGAGCCCTATTCTAACCAAATAACACACTACCAGGGTTATTTTAGATTAGCCCGCGTATTCCCCTGACACGAATCTAATCGTGCCAGTTGTCACTATTTTGAGGCAATTAAACAATTACGGATTTAATACCTCAAATGACAATAGATTATCAAATCAATTAATTATCCGGATCCAAGACAATCAATTAATTAAACAACCATAAGCACTGCAACCAGAGAATATGCAAATACCAATAAATAAGAGAAAAAGATAAAATTAAATCGATCTCACAATTTTAGATGATTCAAAGCATCCGTTACTCCTTGACTAGAGAAAATGGATTTAGCTCATCGTTGATGGAAAAACCCCATACAAAGCTGAAGTGATAGTTGCGGCCATTATGTGGTAGGAGGAATTCACTACAGACCGCAAGGAAAAATCAAATGAAAAAGCTACAGGGAAATGATTCAATGCTTCAATGGCTCCTGACATCCGAGAGGCAACTACTACTAAGAAGCAAAGGAAGGAAAAGTCAAAGGTGTAAGCTAAGCTACAGGACGAAAGGCTAAGGAAGCCAGCCGTCTTCAGTCCTCTGCTGCTCTTGCCTTGTGCGGCGGCTCCCCTTAGGGGGAAGAAGAAGACCCCTTACTTCAGCCTGCGTTCCTCCTTTTAATGCTGCCATCTGCGAATTACCAAAAAAGACTTGTATCTCCTTATTCCAGAAATGCCCTCGATTGCCTGCTATGTGAACTCTTTCTCGATAACTGTCAAATTGGCCTTTATTGTGACATTTTTGTTCTACTCCCTGAAATAAATGTAAATTACGAAAAGTGAGTAGAATCTAATAATTAATTCACATTGGGTTAAGTAATAGGAAAAATTAATAATAAAATTAACTATCAAATTGCAACCTATCAATTTCCCCCACACCTAAACCATGCTTGTCCTCAAGCATAAGAAAAGTAAACAAGCACCAATATTTGATAATGGTCATTGCTCTATCCAACAAATTGCCAAGGTATCAAGAAAAATAATAATCAAGAATCAATGGTCAAGTCCAAGAAACATCACTCCGGTTAGCTTCTAAACCACAAACTCCTCTAATTTTAGGTTAACTAATCTAAGAAAAAGGAATGACGCATAACATTTATCAGTAAATGGTCCAACTATTAACCAAAATCTTCAACATTAAATCCATAATTCGGCAAGCTGACTTTTATTACACACTAACACAACCTTCACTTGTTTTTTCTACTTTTTTTTTTTTTTTTTTTTTTCAATAGTAACAAAAGACTTAGTCGCTAGCCATTTGAGCCTTTTGACGCGAACTCCAACATTGGCCAGATGAAGGAGCCCGGTTACTCAGCTTCTATCGCCGCGTGACCACGTACTCATAGCAATTACTACTTTTTGACGCGAGAATCAACACTTTTAGGTGCAGATCCCCGGTTACTCAGTAGTAACTAATAGCGGAGTACAGTCAAGTTTATGCATAGCTAAAAATCACAAAAAGTCAATATAACACAAGAACCAAAAGAAAACTTGCATCAGCTAGCCTCATTTTCAAACATGGAGAACTAAAGTTAATAACCGGACCAATTCACTAAAAATGCCAACAATCATTCCCTATGCCTAAGAAAGTTAACCAAAAATTATAAGAGTAAAACAATTATTGATATTCACCAAAGAGATGTTCTTGAATTCAACCACATTAACTTGATACCCTTTTATTATTAAAATTGGCAATAGTAGAAACAGAGACAATAATCCAACATCAAACCTTGGCATGCACTTACGAGCCAATCACTAAAAAGAAAAAAAAAATGAACGAGAGGTGGACAAATAACAAACTAAAAATAAAGAACTAGTATAGCTGTCCCCCCCACACCTAGATCCTACATTGTCCTCAATGGAGGGATTAAAGCAATTAAAGCGAAGAGGGCAACGAAACTTCCCTCACGAGTGGCCAAAGGATAGGAGGGAACAGTGGAAGGAAGCCGAGCTCTGAGACATCCTTGCCACTTGGCGGGTGATGTTCGTCATTCGTTCATCTACGTTGTGAACCTGTGCTTGTAAGTGGCGCCACTCACCATTGACGCCAATTATCACCCCAAACAACAAAAGACAGAATATCCAACAAAGATAGCAATCACCAACGCACATTCATAGTCACCGGTGTTCCCCAACTCAACAATTAAAAGCAAACACGGGCCACCCAAGCCCAAATATGGTCAACAAAGCAACAGTTGCACTCCAAAACTAACAACCAGCAATTATTATCAACAACTAGAAACTAGCAAGGTCACGTCAATAAGCACAGGGGCTACCCAAATCAGTCAGTCAACAAGCAAACTCGGGCCATCCATACTCTCAACAAATGCATTCTAAAATTTCAACAAATATCTCCAGAAATTTCAACAAATGCTATAGCAGATCAAAGCAGTAGTAAAGCAATAGCCCCAAGTATGTACTAATCCACCAGTTGGGAACCCCGGCCGCTGAGGTCACAAACAATGGTCCCAAAATAGCAATATTAACCAATCACCAGGATGTCTTCCATAATTAATAAATGCTACCAATCTCACAAGTAAAACAAGCGGCCAGATATTCCAATTCAACATGCAAAAGCAGAATCAAATCGCCCAAATGTCACTAGACAGTTGCAGTATTTCAGCTCACCCAAAATCCCAACAAATGGCTCCAGTTGGCCAATAAAAGTCGCAACTCAAAATTATTAATTTCAATGATAACAGCTCAGGGATTGGACAATGATCACTTGGTCAACTAAATAGAAGTATGCAATTGAGGTCCAATTACCTCACCAGTACCACTGGTGTAGTAAACTGTGGAAAAGAAATCACACACTACCACTAGCCGGCCACCGATAAACCAAAATAACAACTATCAATGCCAACAATTGAGAATTTCAACAATCAAAACACAGGCAGAGCTGCCGTCCTAATTAGCAAAAGAAAATTTCACAACACCAGCCCACCCAATGTAGTCAAATCGTAACAAGGGCCCCAATAATATGGCATACCAGTGACAGCATTTCAGAAATTGAACAATTACAACCCAATCACAAAACCTCAGCAGTTAACCAGGTGGCCAACCGAACGAAATGAAGAAATTAGGGGGGGCAACTTCCAATTACCTCCACCGTAGGTAGTAGCCAGACGAAATGGGACAGTAGTGGGTGTCAGTTGTGCCGGAATCGCGTGAGGGGTTGCGGCGGTGTCGATGAAAACAGCGGCGGTCAACGGTGGAGCAGGAGCGAGCGGCGCGCTATGGAGGTGAAGATGGCGGTGGAGCGCGCAAGGTGGGCCGCGACTGGCGACGGAGAGCCGCGCTCTGGTGGAGCGCTGGGGTCGCGGGCGGCGGCTGGTTGCGGACAGTGGAGGCGATGTGGTGGACGGCACTGTCTGGCGGGCGGCGATGCGGGCTGGTGGAGGTCCGCTGAGTGGCGGCGGTGGACCAGAGAGAAGAGAGATGGGAGAGCTGCGGCGGTAGGCTGCTGCGTGATGGGAGTTGCGGCGCAAGTGGGCGGCGGGCAACAGAGAGGGAGCAGGGGAGGAAGAAAGAAGAAAGAAGAAAGAAGAAGAAGAAAGAAAGAAAAAAAGAAAGAAAGAAAAGAAGGAAAAGAAAATTTTTTTTTCTACGGAAATCAATTTTTTTAAAATTTTTTTTTTTTTGAATTTTGGAAACTAAAGCTACGTTGATAAGAAAAATTTTCTTTGTTCTTTGTTCTTTTTTTTTTTTTTTTGAATCCTTACCTTTCCCGCGAACGTGACGCGGGCACGTCATGAGGGCAAGAAAGCTCTCAGAAGTTTCAGAATTTCTGATCGTGAGCTTCCTGCACGTCCCCACGCGGGCACGTCAAGAGGGCAGGAGAGCTCCCAGAAGTTTCAGAAATTTCTGATCGTGAGCTCCCTGCACATCACCACGCGGGCGCGTCATGACTGAAGGGCACCTATAAATCAGCAAAAACGAAAATTAACACCCAAAATCAGTCAAATTCAAGGAAAGCAGATTTAAACTATGACACGAAACCAATCAAGCAATTAAAAGAAACAATTGGGTTGCCTCCCAATGAGCGCCTTTCTTTAATGTCTTTGGCTAGACATGCTATGCTTGTTCACGGGGGATAAAATCTTGTGACTCGTTTCAATGCTTCATCTTCAATATGATCCTGGTAACCCTCATAGATGGAGTAATCTTTGAGCACACGAGTTACGGGCTTCCATGGACTAGTAAATGGCGCTAAACAAGTCAACAATGATCTGCATTCTCCACTCACTCCTCCACCACACGCATTCATCGGTTCAAGATATTTTTCCATTGCCACTCTTAACTTATTCCTGTCATGAAATTTCAAATTTTCTGGTATAATAAAATCAATTTCAGTAACAGGAATTGAAGAAAATGAATTAGGAAAATATTGATTAAGGAGTGGAGAAGATGTCACCGCATTTGGAAATTGTTCACTGGATTCATTCACTTGAATAATTTGATGTTGGAGTCTCATGTCTTCCGCTTCAACTTCCTTTTCAACTGTATCTTTAAATCCGTTTTCTTGAAACTCTTGCAGTTCCATGTCATTTGGCCGGACAATTGCACTCTCATCTTCTTCTAGATCAACAATGGTTTCCGAGGGCAATTCTTCCCTTTGAGAAGCCAATCGATTCACTCTGGATGTCAATAGACATAGTTGATCTGCCAGATAATTCATTGCATCCTTCATCATCTCATCCTCCATTTGTGTCTCCTGTTGGAATTGGTATGTGTTAGTAGCTATTGGTTCAACTATTTCTTCAGGATACATACCTGACATAGATGACGATTCTTGAGACTCATACTGCTGAAAATTCATTGGCCCCGTTGAATAATTATAATTGGAGTTTTCCCACCATCCTTGATCATACCCGTATGGATTAGGGTCATACCACGTTTGAGACCAGGGTGAAAAATCTCCGTAATTATTGAATGGGACACTCTGATTATCTTGATATTCGGGGCACATACCTGTTGAATGATCCCTGGCATAACAAATTTTACAGGTTGCAGCAGCCATTCTTTTTCTAATAGAGTTTACTGCCTCTGCATATGCAGACTCAGCAATAAAGCTAGTCACATCGCATTTTCCGGAAATGAAAATCCAGTATTTCACCATGGATTTTATTGTTAAACAAGATGAAAAAGGTGGCAGTGAGGCAAAAAAATGAAATTGAGAGTTGGAATATAAAGAAATGACTATTATGTTTGTTAAGCAAAAAAGTCTAGCAATTACTCATTGGTTCTCTCTTTTATTTACCTATTGATTGTTATTTTACTATAAAGGTAAATTTTTGTCTCTATTTTTGTCTCTATAAATATATATATATATATATAGAAAAAAATATTAAAGAAGTGTATGCTTAATATCTTGAAAAAAAATTTAATCTATAATGATTTACATGATAAAAGAATTGTTAACGCATTTAAGGAGAGGGTTAGTTTAGGTGGTACGGTGAGAAGAGTTTTCTAGAAAAAAGTCAATTTATCAATATCCGACAAAACATATTATGTTATACCCATATATCAAAACTTATAATATAAAAAAATAAAGTATAACCAATTTATTTTCTTCCATTTTTAGAAAAAAATCTTTCTCCTATCTTGTGCCCCTAAAATTGTTGACTGTATTTAGATTAGCATTTTTCATAAAGTTTAACGTATATTTTACAAAAATTCTCCGTAATATGTGTTTTTAGAGTTCTCAAAATTATTAAAAATCACCATCATTTCTCTCTTCTCTTATACATCAGTTAGTCATCAGATGCCTCCTACAATTTTCATATCTTCTATTATGGTACCACCCTCTCTATTATTTTTTTTGTCATTTCTGTCATATCCCTGCAATCCTCTTTCTTCTTCTCTCCCTTCTCCGCCCATCCTTGTAATTCATATTTCTTCTTCAACCTTTCCTGTTACTTTTCAACACCTCACCATTTTCTTCCCTCGCTCCTCCCCCTATACCTAACCTCTAAATTCATATCCCTTCGACTCAATATATTTAACTTTACCTATCATAATGAAAATATAAAATTGAAAATTAATTACAATGGTTGCAATTATTAGTATCTAAAAATGGAAATGAAAAACTGATAATATCTATAATATCCTCAAGTACTACAATCAATTCATATATATATATATATTTTAACATAGCAAATACATATTGAGAAAATGACCTGTTTCATTCCTCACATTTCGTAAAATTATTCTTTTCGTCCCTCACATTTAAAACGAAGCAAATTGGTCCTTCACATTTAAAAACCCAAGTTTTTACATCCTAGAAATAAACTCTCAATTGTGAATCAAACCATGTAACAACTCGGTTACAAATTTTGGGGGTAGAATTGGTAGTTCACGCGTAAAAACATATTTCCAACAAATAAATTAAAGCAATTAAAAAATCTTAATTAAAACCCATTTGCTTCTTCAAAAGAACGAAATAGTGCAAAAACTCTCAAGCACTAAACCCTTAGTGCAACAAAACTGAGGAGTATGTCATCCTCAGTTTCATCATTAGTAGAATTTTGAGTGATACTAGCGATAATTTCTTCTAAACTTGATACCTTTGAACTTGTATCATTTTTCACTCAGATAATTCATTAGATAATTGATTAAATGAGTGTTTTTTTTTTTATTGAAATGTGAGTACACTAGACAGATTAATAAATTATTAATATATCAATTAATTAATACCTCTTTAAATCAATAGAATTTGTATCATTCCAAGGTTGTTATTTATAGAGATTTTATTGTAAATAATAATCAGTAATAATAATACTTCTCACAGTAGAAGAAAAAGACTTTCTGAAACAATTTTTTGGATTGTACATTCGCATATGAATAAAAAGAATAAAAGGAATAAAAAGAATAAAAACATCTTGAGGAGAGGTTTATGTGCCTTCAGTCATTGAACAGGTTTAGTAAGTACATATTCATAAGATTGTAGTCAGTGACGGAGCCAGGAATTTTTTTTGGGGGGGCCAAAATTTTTTCCTAATAAAATTATCTTTATATATTATGTTCAAAATAATTTCTTCTATTTAAATATATGACATCTAAAAATATCAAATATTAAATTTAATTATAAAGGTATGTCTATTCATAAATATACGGTACAGTCATAACAAAAATTAATAAAAAAGATAACATTTGATTAAATATCTTATAATATTACAAACCATCCAATTTGCACATTATGAGAAGATGCTCTCCAATATGTCACCTATGCAATATATATATATATATATATATATATATATATATAACCTGGTAATATAAATGTAACTATTTTCAATTAAAAAAGATAAAAGTTATGTTAGCATACTTTGAAATTTCAACATCTTTTCTTAGAAGTAAATTGAGCTCTACGCTCTTTCATAGAATTAAATTCATCTATGATTGAATTACTGTTAAATTTTTCAGCAACTTCTTTTTCTATATACACAGTTAGACAATCATTCAAGAAATTATCTTCCATCTTGTTTTGGAGATTTGTCTTGATTATTTTCATAATTGAAAATGCCCGCTCTGAAGTTGCAGTTGATACAGGAAGAGTAAAAACAAGTCTAATCAATCTATCAATAACAGGATATGTCACTGATTTTCTTGTCTTCACTAAGCCTTGACATAACTCATTAATACCAGATAATTCTTGCAATTCAGGATAATTTGGAATGTCGAGGTCAAAATGTTGAAGTTCTATTCTTAAACGTACTAGTTCTTGCTCTATATAAAGAAGATGAGTAATTTCCATAATGTCTTTCATAAGATGCAAAGTGAAAACAAACTTAAAGGATAACAACTGATTCAAAGCAAAATTTGCATCTCCACGTTAAGAGTATGAGCCTCCATCTACTGCAATGTTACTTAAAACCACACAAGTAGCATTGAACATTTTCAGTAAACTAGAAATAGAATCCAAATGAGAACTCCAACGAGTATCTCCAGCTTGTTTTAAAGTGCCAATTTAATTAAGCTCCCTTCCAGTTTCAAGTTCACCATTAGCAATCTTAGTAGCAACTTCAATTGCTTGAGTCTCCTTTAATTCATCATTACATTTGTTAGATGCAGTAACAATGTTGATAATGAAAACTAAATTCGAGAAGAATTGGTGAGCAAAAGCTACTTCTCTAGAAACTACAACTAAAGCAAGTTGAAGCCTATGAGCCAAACAATGAATGTAATAGGCATATGGACATTCATGGCAAATTAAAGCTTGCAAGCCATTCCATTCAAAGATGACTAATTCATATATATATATATATATCAACTCTCATAATATAAACTAAAATTGAAAAATTTTAGGGGGGGCCAATTTTATTTTACACACATATTTACATATTATGAATTAAAATTCTCAAAACTTAGGGGGGGCCATGGCCCCCCTCTGCCCCCCCTGGCTCCATCATTGATTGTAGTACATTGGAAATAATACGCCTAGTTCAAGAATATTCAGCATCGACTAAAGCTGTCAGGAAGCAAAAAAAATTTTTAGACAAAACTTTAAGGTTCCTTGAAAATATGAAAAATATTGTACTTCAGTTAAAACATCAATGGAAGAATCGCAAAGCATCAGATACAAAATTCTAGTCAAGCTTATTTAAAACTTATTCCTCTCTAGCATAGCCAAATTCCAGTCACTTTACTTAAAGTTCACTCAATTATCGCCAATTATGCCTTTCTTGCATCTTTGATCTTCCTCGATTTGTAGTCTAGAAGGGTCTTTCTTCATCCATACAGAAAGTTGCAATCGAGGTCCGTAACCAGCAAACGTTTTATGAACTAATTAAAAACAATCCCTACATGACCAATTAAGGCATAATTGCTCTCTTACTGAGACAATTGACTTCTTCTTTTTTTTTTTTTTTTGGGGGGGGGGGGGGGGGGTGTTTGGACAGAGATACAAGAAGAAACAGAAAAAAGAAATGGTTTTACTTTATATAATTTAGAGAAGGCTATTGCAACGTATCGTCAATTGTTTAGTTTCCAATTTCCATTGGCATTTGAAATGCAGTGTGACGCCAAAAACCTTAGAATTTAAAGATTCCTTTCCAACAAAACAAATCAAAATTTTATCTGTGCCTTCTATATAGGTCAGTATCAATTCCTCTATACTTGGCACATTTCTTAGGCTATGCTTAATATGCTTTTCCCTTCAAGCACGGTGAATTTATGTTATTTTGCAACAAAGTGCAAATTTCAAGAACAATATTCTTTGAAATTCATATCATTTTTGAATTGGCTAAGGTCATGAAAAACGCATATTCTATGCACCAAAAAAAGAAAAAGAAAAAGAAAAAGGAACAACATAAATGGGGAATTGAACATTTCTCAAGAACATTGTCATATTGTATATCTTCCAACTTAAAGAGTCAAAATTTTATCTTTGCCTTCGTAGCATAAATGAATATGTATTCTATATGCTTGAGCCATTGCTTATATTATTCTCAATATGCTTTTCCTTCCAGGTGGACTAACCTTTCATGATTTCACAATCATTATATTACTTTGCAAGTATTATGCCAATTTAAAGAACGATCTTCTTTGAAATTGATATGATTCTTGAATCGGATAGATTATGTAAAACACATCCTTTATAGCACAAAAAGAAAAGTACATTTTTTTTTTCAACTCTTGCAAAGGAAAAGGGGGAAAGGGAGAGGTGTGAAAGGACGTCATTGACTAATGCCTCTACTTCAAGGCCATGTTCTTTTTCTATCTAGTGGTTTTACTTAGAATTATAGATAGATGTTTCCTTTTAGAGCAAGTTAAGAAAATAAGAGAAGGGAATTGAATATTATCTCAAGATTGTTAGATTCTATAAGACAAATACCTTTCTTTCCTACTTAAATTATCTAAATTTAAAAAAAAAAAACTAAATTTTCTCTATGCCTTTCTTAGACCAAGACAATAGCTATCCTTTGCCTATTTCTTAGGTTATGCTCTCTATGCTTTTCTTTTCAAGTAGACTAATCTTTCACTTTTTCTCTACAATAAGTTTTGGTCATTCTGGGCATACTACCAAAGTGCCAAATAAAACTCAACCTGTATACTGGGAAAGGGAAAAAAAACATATTTTCCTAAATTCATATCATTCTTGAGTAGCTATTCTTTTGAAATCATATCATTCTTGAGTAGCTAATCTTTCACAACCTCTGTACTACAAAAGAAAAACAGCACATTTTCCGAAATTTGCAAAAGTTCTCAAAATTTTCTTGATAAGAAAAGTAGCACTTAAGAATTATTTTTCAGCAATATGGCCGAGAGTGTTGTAGGCTTTCTGATTAACCAGCTCTCAGCCTTACTTTCCCAAGAGACCACGCTTTTGGGAGGCCTTCAACCAGATGTTCAGTTCATCAAAGATGAACTCGGAAGCATGAAGGCTTTCCTCAGACAAGCAGAAGCAAAGGAGGACAATGATTCTCAACTCCAAGAATGGGTCAAGCAGGTTCGAGAAGTTGCATATGATACAGAGGATGTTCTCAATGATTTTGCCTTCCGCTTTGCTCGTGGACATGCGGATGGATTGTGTGGCCGCGTTGGAAAGATCTACAACTCAATAAAAAATCTGAAAGCCCGCCATCGGATTTCTTTGGAGATAAAAGATATCAAGGCCAGAGTTGCAGAGATTTCTGCAAGGCGTCAGAGGTACCAACCTCTGTATAGTAGTCAAGAAAGAGACTCCAGCTCTTCCAATGTGGCAAATGCAGATTATGATATTCGTGATCAGGCACTCCTAATTGAAGAAGCTAAGCTTGTTGGCATCGATCAGCCCAAAAAAGAGCTCATCTCCAAAATCCTTGATGACCATTCCCACTTGAAACTAGTTTCAGTGGTGGGAATGGGGGGACTCGGTAAAACCACCCTGGTGAAAAAGGTCTACGATGATGCTGCAGTGAAGAAACAATTTCAGAGCCATGCTTGGATAACTGTTTCTCAAAATTTTCAATTCAAAGTCATCATCAAGAACTTGATTCAACAATTGTACGAGGAAATCAGACAGCCGGTGCCTCCGCAAGTGGAATCCATGGATGGTATTAGGCTCAGCGAATTTGTCAAGGACTTCCTCAAAGAAAGAAGGTACATCCTTGTCCTTGATGATGTGTGGAGTCAAAATGCTTGGCAAACTATCAAATATGTAGTCGTGTTGTATTGACAACACGAATTACCGATGTAGCTTCTGCATCCTGTTTAGCATCCCATGACTTTATCCATAAGATGCGTCCTCTCTCTTATGAAGATTCTTGGACTCTTTTTTGCAATAGAACATTTCAAAGTAATGGTTGCCCTTCGAATCTAGAAGAAGTTTGTAGAAAAATACTAAAAAAATGTGAGGGCCTACCACTTGGAATTGTAACAATGGGTGGTGTTTTGGCTTTGAAGGACAAGGATAAGATAGATGAATGGGAGATGATTTTTCGTGGCTTTGGCAGTGAGGTAGATGGTAGCGGTAAGCTTGATAGAATTAGAAGGATACTCTTACTCAGCTACAACGATTTGTCTCACCATCTCAAAAATTGCCTATTATATCTAAGTATCTATCCTGAAGATCATCCAATTAATGTCGAAATTTTACTTGATAAATGGATAGCACTGGGATTTATAGAAGAAGAAGAAGAAGAAGGAATGATAGCTACTGATATAGCTATGAGATATCTAGAACAACTCATCAACAGAAGCTTAATCCAAGTTAAAGAAATATGGGATGATGGCAAATTGGTGAACTGTGGTCTTCATGATTTTCTGCGTGAAATTATTGTTTCAAAATCTAAAGAGCAGAGCTTCACAGCCATAATCACTGGATATTGCACAAGATGGCCCGACAACGTTCGACACCTAGCAATTCATAACTTCACTGATAATCCTCCACAAGGTTTCAGCAGGTTAAAGTGTCTTCGGTCCGTGGAAACATTCGGGTATGAAGATCCTCTCACAACTTCATTTTTGTCCAAGTTTTTATGTGGTGGTCCCAAGTTCCTAAAGGTGTTAGATTTAGTGGGAGCTGAATTGGACAACATCCCGAAGGAAGTTTTCAAACTATTTCATCTCGAGTATCTGGATCTAAGTGGCACCAGAGTTAAAATCATTCCAAAATCTATTGGGCAGCTTCAAAACCTAGAATTTTTAATTCTGGAAGACACTCATATAATGGAGTTGCCTGTGGAAATTCTAAAGCTGAGAAAACTCCGTTACCTTGCCATAGGCAGAAGGGGTGATTATTCAAATAACTTTTCAATTTGGGGCTTTAAATCTCCGGATGGAATTGGAAAGCTTACTTCCTTGGAGACAGTGGTAAAATAGTAAGGGAGGTTGGGAAGCTCATTCAGTTGCGGCAATTATCCATCACAAAGCTGAGAAGAGAAGATGGAAAGGAGTTGGTCTCCTCCCTATTGAGGCTGACCAACCTTCGAGAGTTGTATATCTACTCCATTAAAGAAGAGGAGACCCTTAATCTCCAACATTCCGTCTCTCCAAGACTTGGATTTCTTACAACGCTGTCGTTGAGTGGGAGTTTAGAAAGAGAGTACCGGAATGGGTAATGTCACTTCAATCCTTGCGCACTTTAGTCTTGCTGAATAGTGAGTTGAGTGAAGATGAGAACGCAATAGGCTGCCTTGGACATTTGCCCAACTTGATGGAACTTACTCTCCATCGTGCTTATGAAGGGGAGACGTTGTGCTTTAAGGCTGGAAGATTCCCAAAACTCCAGAAATTAGAATTTGGACAATTAAAAAGATTGAAATGGGTAAGAGTGGAAGAAGAATCGTTGTCTAGTCTCCAAAAGTTTTTTATTGTTGGTTGCAAGCTTATGGAGGGCCTGCCTTTGGGCCTCCAAAACTTGACCGGGCTTAAATTTCTTGGATTGTATGACATGTCTGATGAGCTAATCCACAAAGTACAGAATTTGGACAAACAAAGTGAAAATTATCAGACAATTTCTCTTATCCCTCAAGTTGGCATTGGACACTGGATAAATGGTGAATGGAAAGGAGAGTTCCTCTAAGAGAAGATAGGTGACGGACAATCTGTTGCAGTCATCAACATTTAAATTGTGGTGTTTGTTGTCAATTACTTTTTCCTACTTCTTATCCTTGTAATAAAATCATGACTCTGGATTGCTATTCAACCACAATTAGTTCCTTAGATAGTTAGATATATATGTGTTTCTACATGTATGAAGATTTGATTTGTATAATTATCTTGATTCTTGGTTAAGAATGTTTTGGTTTAGTAAAAAGATATAGAGACAAGTAGCATCTAAACATTCTATGATTGAAAATGGAGAATAAATTAGTAATGTGGATAAATTTTCATTAGGAGTAGGGAAACCTCGCTAATTCATAAAGGGTATATACATTATTTCCTAAAATTCTGCAGAATTTGTGGTGAGGTTTTCCTTTTTGATTTATTACTAAATCCGTTTTTTTATTCTTGTGGCTTTCTTTTATTTCGAAATAGTGTCCTAGCGTCATTCTTTGGGTTAGGACCCGAATTTATACTTGATGGATTAAGCAGGAAAACAAAATATTTTGGGAAATGTGAGAAACTATATTTATCCTTTTTCCTAATAATAGATTATTAAGGATTTTCAAGTCCAAAAAGATAGTGAGATTATTGAGATTTTCAAATTGTTTTAGTAGTTGACTTGGCATTGAGTTCACATTCAGCCTTGAATTTAATCTCAATATTTGACTTACAGCCTTTGTTGTCAATTATACCAGTCAACTTTTGTTGCATATATTCTGAGTAGTTAACTATGCATATCTGCATATATTTTGTTTTTTTATCTCTGCTTGACATCAAGGGTCTAATACAAGGAGATCCATTCCAGGCTCTAAGCTCCTGGAATGATTCCATTCACTTTTGCGATTGGCGTGGAGTCACATGTGGCCAGCTTCGTCAAAGAGTCACTGTCTTGAATATGTCATCATTTCACTTGGTTGGTTCTCTATCTCCCTCCATAGGAAACCTTACCTTTCTCAGAGAAAATATTCAGGATAACAACTTTCATAGTACGATTCCTGAAAAAGTAGGCAGACTTTTTCGGCTTCAGTATCTTCGTTTTGCCAATAATTCCTTTGAGGGAGAACTTCCATTAAATATCACGGATTGTTCAGAGCTAAGTATTCTTGATTTAAGGGGTAACAGGCTCATCGGGGGAATTCGAGATGACTTGAGCACTTTATCTAAGCTTTATGCTCTGAGCCTTTCCAGGAATAATTTCTCAGGCAGCATTCCACCATCTATGGGTAATATTTCCTCTCTTCAAATACTTAGCATATCAAGAAACAATCTAGGTGGAAATATTCCAGCTGAGATTGGTCGGCTTTCAAATCTGCATGTCCTTGAGCTGTCCTCAAATAAAGTTTTAGGTGCAGTTCCTCCTCAGCTCTACAACATTTCGAATCTTTTCTATTACTAACAATCTATTAAGTGGACGGTTTCCTGCTACTGTGGGATTGACTCTTCCAAACCTTACTTTATTTTTGGCTGATTTGAACCAATTCTTTGGATCAATTCCAACTACATTAGCAAATGCTTCATGGCTCATAAAAATTAGCATAGGAGACAATTCACTCACAGGACCAATTCCACAAAATCTAGGTAGCCTGAGAGAACTTCAGGTTTTACATTTTGGCCATAATCCCCTTGGAACTGATAAAGCAAATGATATTAGCTTTATTTCCTCCTTATCAAATTGCACAAATCTACAAATATTGAGTTTGTCAAGAATTCAAATTGGAGGCATACTACCAACTGCCATTGCCAATCTTTCAACCAAATTCACATCTTTTTGGCTGAATGATAACATTATATCTGGTAGCTGACCTTCTGGGATTGGAAACCTTGCAAGCTTGGGCTATCTCGATGTGCGTAACATTTCTCTCTCAGGCATTATTCCTGATTCCGTGGGGAAACTTGTCAAAATGCAGGAGCTTTATCTGTCTGAAAATAGCTTCACAGGAGAAATTCCTTCAACAATCGGTGACATTTCTGAACTACAGATTCTTGTATTAGAACAGAACATGCTTACAGGTAACATTCCTGTTTCTTTGAGTAACTGCAGTAACTTGCAAGGATTTACTGTTAGTCAGAATCGCCTAAGTGGAGCTTTACCTAAAGAACTTCTTGCTCTTTCATCTCTCTCTCTTGGCCTCCTCTTAGCTCAAAACCAATTCACCGGATCATTACCATCAGAAGTTGGCAATATGAAGAATCTAGTGTCATTGGATATTTCAGAAAACAAATTATCTGGTGAAATTCCAACCTCTATTGATGGTTGTGAGATGTTGGAATATCTTAGGTTGAAAGGTAACTTTTGGAAGGCTCTGTACCTTCTACTTTAGGAGAATTGAAAAGCATTCAGGTCATAGATCTATCTCAGAATAATTTGTCAGGGCAAATTCCAGCTTCTTTGGCAAAATTAAACTTCATCAGCACTCTAAATCTTTCCTATAATATGCTAGAGGGTGAAGTGCCAATGGATGGGATCTTTGCAAACTCTAGTGCCCTTTCAGCACTGGGGAATGGAAAGCTATGCGGAGGAATCAAAGCATTGAACTTATCATCTTGTCCTAAACCTACCAAAAAGAAAGCAAAGCTGGCTACTCGTATAGTAATAGCCATTGCCATTACTATTCCTCTAGCTATAGTTTTACTACTCATATCTGCCTATGCAATTCATAGACTAAGAAGCTCAAAACAACAATTACCTTTTACCTCTGCAGTAGAAAACAGAATCAGAAGCTCTCATATGCAGAATTATATGATTCCACCAATGGTTTTTCTTCAGAAAATTTGATTGGTGAAGGTAAATATGGCTCTGTTTACAAAGGGGTCCTCAAACCTGGTGAGCAAATGCTGTTGCTGTTAAGGTTCTTAAGCTCCACCAACATGGTGCCCATAAGAGCTTCTTGGCTGAATGTGCAGCATTGAGAAACATCCGCCATCGAAACCTTGTCAAGATCATAACCTCTTGTTCAAGTTTAGACTTCAAGCACAACGATTTCAAGGCTTTGATTTTCGAATATGTGCCTAATGGAAGTTTAGAGAATTGGTTACATCCAAGTTCAGCTGAGGAAGAGGGACAAAGCCTAATGAAGCTCCAGTTGATACAAAGACTGAATATTGCAATCGACATTGCGTCCGCCTTGGATTACCTTCATAACCAGTGTGGGCCACCGATTATCCACTGTGATATAAAGCCAAGCAACATACTTCTAGGTGATGACTTTCGTGCCTTGGTTAGTGATTTTGGCGTAGCAAAATTTCTTTCCTCCATCGAAGGTAAATCCCATCAACATCAAAGCAGCTCAGTAGCAATTAGAGGAACAGTTGGATATGTTGCTCCAGGTACAATTACATGCCTTCTTAAGTTTAAACAATCTTTCAATTAGAATGTCCGAGATGCACACAATTATTCGACCTTTAAATCCCTTCAGCATTTCAGCTAATAATTCTTGTCCGTTCTCCTGGAACTTGAAATTGCAGAATATGGCATGGGTGGAGAGGTATCAACACAAGGAGATGTATACAGCTATGGTATTCTATTGCTTGAATTGTTTACAGGGAAAAGGCCTACTGACAGCATGTTCACAGATGATTTTAGTCTCCATAGTTATGTTAAGACGGCTCTTTCCCATCAGGTAATGGAAATTGTTGATCCAAAGATCTCAATGGAAGCAGAATCCATAGCAGGCATGATCACCAATACAAGCAAAGGCAGCGTCATCAGTCAGGAGGAATGCTACCTATCGATGTTTCGGATTGGTGTTTCATGCTCTGAAGAAATTCAGAGGGACAGGATGAATATTAAAGATGTCCTCAGTGGATTACAAGCAATCAGGAATGAGTTTATTCAGGTTATAAATGAGAGCCAAATGAGATGAGGTGGAGCAATGTGAATTATAGTTCTTAGTTGTGGATAAATCTTGTACATTCCACTCTTTAAATGCTTTGAAGTAGTACTCAATTTGATTAAATCTTTAAAGTTAAAGAAATTTTTGTGATGTGTGTAAAGCAGTCAACAAGAAGCTCCTATTTACAATCCAAAGTTGGTTAATTGCTTCTTGGAATTGTACTTCTAGTGACCTAAAAAGAGTTATCCACCTCGATTTTTCTTATTCTCTCGTACTCATAAAATTGATAGATCAACAAGGACACCAGTTTGTAGGAAGCTGGTGAGGGAGCAAGAAGATGGACAACATAATTATTCAGAAAATCAAGAATTGCAATTGCAAATAAGAATCTGTTGGCTGTGGGAGCAGTACTAGAGGTCGAACATGCGCACATTTTGGTGCCAGTTACAAGCAAGGGAAAGGAATGCAGGAGTTCAAAACTCTTCAAAACAAAGTTTGACTAGTCAATTAGTGACTGAGTATTCCTTTTGTCAATTAGTGACTGGTTCGCACATCGGAATTGGATTCGGATTCGGAATTGGATATCTTGGGTTTGGAATGAGGTCATTCATTCCAATACATTTGTTTGGTTCAAGTACCTGGAATGTGTATCATTACTATAGTTGATGTTTGGTTCGTCGACTCTTTCAGAATGGAATATAATAAATATATTATAAATCACATTGTAAATGATAGTTATTGACTCTTTGTAAATGAGATATAGGAAATTTTTACTAATTAAATATATTAGTATAAATGTATTAGTAAATTTAGTCTAACTGATTAATAATTTCTATTAGTAAACATGTATAATTATTAGTATAATTGATAATATTAATTATATTACACAAATTAATATACATTATATAATATATATAACTAATATTATTATTATTATAAGTTTGTAACTAATTAAATTAAATATTATATATATATAATTAAATATAAATATACAAATGTTATAATATAAATATACAATTATAATTATATAATATATACAAATATTTTATATAAATGCAATATATATTACATATTAAATATAGTTGTTATTATATATTATTATATTTAAAATAATAATAATTATTATTATTATATAATTTATTAATATTACATACATGTATATATTATAATTATACGCACATATAATATACATTTATAAATATACATATACATTATAAATATATTATTATATAATATTAATAAATTTATAATATATATTATATAAGTATAATTATATTTAACTAAATAATTATAATATATAATATAATAATATAATAATATCATTATTATAAGTTTGTAACTAATTAAATTAAATATTATATATAATTAATTATAATTATATGAAAGTTATAATATAAATATATAATTATAATTATATAATATATAAATATTAATTGTACTAATATTTTATATAAATATAATGCATATTAATTAGATATAGTTATTATATATTATTATATTTAAGATAATAAATATAAATATAAATATATAATTTATTAATATTATATACATGTATTTATTTTAATTATATGCACATATAATATACATTTATAGATATACATATATATTATAAATATATTATTATATTATATTAATAAATTTATAATATATATTATATAAATATAATTATATTTAACTAAATAATTATAATATATATTTATATAATGTACTAATATTATAATTATAATATATTATATATATGTATATATTATAATATATAATATATATAAATATTAATTATATCATTGTATAATTATAATATGTAATTGGATTTGTTTCTTGGAATCAAACTTGGGAATCGGACAAAACCCACCAAAATACTTGGGAATGGAGAAACACCAAATTTTTAGAAATCATTCCAATATTTCAATTCCCATTCCAGTGAACCAAACACCATTTATGGGGTTCATTCCATTCCCCGAATCCGATACCCTCTTACCAAACGCCCCCTAAACTTCTTGCTCTCTATAAATGAGTTTTATTGACTATCAAATATATTGTAGCATTTTAATTGTATTGGGAATTTTAGTGCCAGGTTTTGATATATTGATAACTGTTCTAATTCAACATTCTAAAATCCACACTTCATATTTTAAAAATTGCTATTACCTAATTGGAAAATGTTCATGTGATTTATGTGATTCTCGAGAACCCAATTTGGAAAGGCCGCAGAAAAGATAAGTCTAAAAAAATGGGATAACTTCATGTACACACCAATAAACAATCATATATATCAAAAGAAATTAAACCACAACATATATATATATATATATTACAAGTGAGAAGTTTTGAATTTAGTAACTCCTATTTATAATCTTTTCTACTTTATCACCCAACCCAATCCTTCCTCAAAGTACAAAAATATAAAATGTCCACAAATCGAAATTGAAATTGGCAAAATAGAATGCTTATTTCACTAAATATTTGTTTTTAGTTGAAATTAAGGGGTTGTTTGTTAACCTTCGTGTATTACAGTTGTACTTTTGACAAAAATATGAAGAATGCTCCTATTTTTGTTTCTTTAAGGAAATAGAACATTTCTACTTCAAAAACCACGTGGTTTAGTACTGAAAATTTTTTTAGTGCATATGTTTCTACAATTAACGTTTTTCTACTCAAAATTAAGTCTATGTATATTGTTTCCCATTTAAAAATAAAAAATAAATAAAAAAGGAAATATAAGAAGAAGAAGAAAAATGGCATGGCTTAATAGAAGAGTATAAAAGAGGGAGGGTTTTTTTTTTTTTTTTCTTTTTTGGCTTTTTACTAAAGTCATTCTTTTAATCAAAAATCGACTTTTGAATACATTAAAACGTTGGAAGGAACCAGCAACCGTAACAAGTGTGTTTGGATTGCACATTATTTACATCTTATTTACATACATTGACTTGTTTGCATCATTAGTATATTTTTCAACTATCTTTTTATCTCATACACATTATATAAAAAAGTGCTACTGTAATTTTTTTTTACAAAATTATCTCCTATCCAAACACACTTGTTGACAGTTCTAAATCAGAACTTTCTCCGCAATATCCAGCGCCACCACCTCCGTCTTCCCACCCTTCTTCTTTCCTTCACCAGCGCCTAGGGGTGCAAACAAATCGAACCGCTCGCGAGCGGCGCTGGGGTGCAAACCAATCGAGCTGTACATTGCCACTACTATTGTCAGTTTTTCTAGAAATACGACTATGTTTGAGTTATTTAGTTCAAGATTTTTTTTTTTCAGTTCAGGATATGTGTAGGCTTTGCCGCTTTGGTTTACCTTACCTGTGGCTATGTTGTGAATTTTGTCAGAAGTTAGTGTGCTTCATGTTCTTCTACACGTGTAATTGCTCAGGTGTACTTTTGGCTATATTATTCCGTACTAATGTTTGAACAAATGGCTACCACTTTTAGCATCGGGTGGGCCAACAACCTCTTGGGCTGTTGGTAACCCAAAGACATCTTAAATCTTGGGAAGGTGGGAGGTCAAGGGTTCAATCCTTGCCTTCCACCAAAAATTTGTCCCAATTTGTGGCGGTCTTAATTGACCTTCATCGATGGAGTCTGTACTCACATCGAGTCTCCTCCCCCTCCCCCTAGATTAGATACGGGTGCAAACCCGTATGGTCCGATGGTGATTCAGTGCCATTGATTTTTCGTAATCCTGTTGGGTCAGCCCCCTAGTATAGGCTAGATTAGAACTAGGAGGAGGAGTAGATGTAGATGATGACAAATGACAAAAAAAAAAAAAAGACTCAGATGATTTTGAAATGGAAAAGTTTTAAAATAGTAATAGTAATAAAGACTCTCTAAAATTAATTTGTATGAGTATGTAATTTTAAGTTGGTTTTGATAAGTTGTACGTGTTGGTATATGACCCCTTCTATTCTACTTGATCTTTTTTTTTTTGAAGGGTAGACATTTGATTGCAATTGCATTTTGGCCACGTTTAAACTGTTTGTTTTCGAGCAAATGTATAAATATATATTTTTTCGCTTGATATAGACAATGAGAACATAATAACGAATAAGGAATAACATGAATACTTGATTTCATGTAATTTAATATTTTCTTAGCTGGTAATTATACTACTAACATGAATGCTTTTTTAATAAATGCATAACTTATTCTTAAAGTAAAGGAAAAAAAGTCAAAGTTCCCAGTATAAGGTAAACAAATAGCACAATACAAACAAATAAAACAAAATTAAAAACATATGTTGTCCTATGACATATTTCATGATAATTAAGTTAAGTCTGTACAGATTTCATTGATGCTTGTTTTAATAAATAAACACACCCAATTCTAACCTCTAAAATTTGATTATACTAAATTTAGAGATATTATTAATATTTTCTTTATAAAAAAACTATCAGGTGTATGTTTCAAAAATATGTTAAAAATAAGTTATTACCGATCAATGATGTCATAATTGGACAACACAAAGAAAGTCTCTCAACTATATGTTTCAATCATATTTATTAAACCTGACCCGGTCTGATGGTCGAACTGATCAACCCAGTGAACCTGTCATTGGGTTAGATTGGGTCTCTAATTAGACCGTTTAAGCACAAAACCCGTTGACTGGCTAATGACTCAACAGTTGAATCAGATTAAACTGGAACCCGCCCGATTTTGTGGGCAAACCGATTTTGTGGAAAAAATTTTAACAAACTCTTGTTAAGATTATAATTCGAGACTTTAGTTATATATCTATGACATGCTTACCACCAAACCACTTTGTCATATACTAGTTAATTAGCCTTCTTATACTATATGAACGTTTTGTCAATTTTGTCTTTATTCTTTTTTATTTCTCTAAAACAATTTATTTGGAATCTTTTAATAAAAATTTATGACCCCCCAAATTCTATAAGTTATAAAATTGATTTCAAAAATAACATATTACATAATTTATTTTAAAGAAAAAATCAGTTTTAATAATTTTTTGTACTTCGTAAATAACCTTGATAATTACACTAAATATAGATAAAATTTTACACTTGAAGTTTCATGGATTACTAATTAAATCTATGTTTTGTTGATTCCTATATGAATTAATTATTCTATAGTGAATTAAATTAAATGAGCATTCACTATGACATTGTTTATTACACTTTATATCATATATACTATATCAAAAATTATGAAACATAATATTTAAATATATTTAGTAACTCACCGGTTTAACCACTCACCCACTAATTGAATTAGTGACCCATTGACCCATCTCCGCTGCCAAGTTCCTTTTCGGATCAGCTTTAATAACTATAGTTTCAAAATCTAATAGTAGATTCAAAGAATTAATAATTTAATCAAATCCTATTTAATACAATTATTTGAAGAAATCCATAGTTGTTTAATTCCATTTGAAAGGGAATCTTCCTCAACACTAGTTGTCAGGCACGCCGTCAATTGCTTACAAATTCCGTGTACAAAAATGCCTTCACAAACATCAATTATTCCACTAAAGTCCCTGACCAATTAAGACCCTTAAACATGTACCAAAATGTGGAAAAACCAAATGGTCAAGGATCAAGGGATTTTCTTCACCGAAAATGAAGCATGTTTTAGTTTCTTTTTGAAACATATGATTGCAATTATTTTCTTGAGAAAATAATTTCTAATTTTCCATGCTCTAATGTTCTTGGATATTCTATTATTTTCCATGCAATTTTAGAAGTCTCAACCAACGGAGCACCACACACAAGTTGTTATTGGAGTTAAATGAAGTTTTGGGGATTCTTGCTTCAGCTAAATACGAGATAAGTTATTCTGCAATTTTTAATGGGGCAGCACGGATTCAGCAGAAATGAATAAATTTCTTTTTTCTGCTTGAGAATATTCGTTGATAACTTATCAATGCCTTGTTGGATTTTTCGTGTGGAAATTACCAACATAGATTGTAATTGCAAAGAATATTTTCTCTAAGATAAAGTGCACACAATTATTTAGAAGGTTAATAACACGTAGACAACAGAGGGAATTTAGAGGAACAAAGATTAAAAAGGAGAAACCAAAGAACACTTACCATAAGTACGAATTCGTACCACAATAGGATTAAAAAAAAAAAAGCAATAGACGGCGATTCCTTGAAACTGCGAAATGCAAAAAATGCAACAATAGCTTTTGAACACTGTATCATGATTTTAATCCAATTACATTTTGCCACATCGTCTAATGATTCAAATTATTGAATAATCTAACAATTCATAACTCTCATTTAGTAATAAATTTAGTCCTTGTTTGGATTGTATTTTTCTGAACTTTTTGTAAAAAATTTACTGTAGCGATTTGATATATATGAGGTAAAAAAATGATTGAAAAAAGATGATTGAAAAATATGTCCATAAAAAATGTAGAATCTTTTCTTTGAAAACTTGCAATCCAAACACTTTCGGTCAATATAGGATTTGAAAGGTACTACAGAATTCCCCTAAAAACAAATATTAACTCTGTATTATACCCAAATTAAGAGAATACATGTTATCTAGTATTTGAAAATATTGACGGTGAATCCACTGATTAGTAATCTGCCGCCTCCATTGTTTTACTTTGCCTCCATCATCCATGTCGCAAGTTTTTCTTATATCTCATCTTTGGTATTCATCTATTCATAGATTTCTTAGGTTCTTGAATATCTAAATAAAACTAATAAAAAATAATTCTTTTTTTTTATGAATTCTTGTGTCGCTTATCCACTTATTAAACGGCAGGAAGAATATAAAAATTACTTTGTTTGCGGTTTATTTGATAGTAGTGTTGGTGATCACAGAATCCATAGCAGCGCAGAATTTTATCTATAAAAATCATAACTTGGTTTCATTCAAAAAAAAAAAAAAGAAGAAGAAGAAATCTAAAAGGTTATACAGAAACAGCCTTGCAAGTTTGACCCTGGCAGAGCACAAAGTTAGCTGAAATGTTAAAGGGATTGATTAGTGAAGGCTAACTTGGGCATTTTCAGAAAAATCTCCCTGGCAGCACAAATAAAATAATCGACAGCCATCAGAATAAGAAATCAACAGCTAGAAGAAATAATATTCATGAAAAAAAAAATCTCAAGAAAAATAAAGAAAAAAATTTGGAGACAAATGGTTGCTAAACAGATTAAGAAACGGAAAATGTGATAATCCTCAATATACAAATACTAAATTTGCTATTGTAAGTTTTTTCATGTTTACGCAACAGTGAAAAAGTTTATATTAATATGAGCAATAACGCTTTTTGCAAGAGAAAAAGCTCTCAAGTACAAATAGACATAATCAGTTAAGAAAATTTAACAGACAATCCCCATTCCAAAGCTATCAGACAATTTTCATGAGTATCAATTATAGAGGTTTTATCTATGGTGGAAGCTGACTCACCTATGCATGTGGGAAGAGCAAAGGAACACCACATCACCGTGGAGCAGGGCAGAAAAGAGCTATTAAAAGTAGTGACCGGAAAGTAGAAGAAGTTTCACACAAGGTCCATTGTGCTTTTAGGAGAAATAACATGTATGCCCCTCAACAACTTATGGGCATTTGTATGCACTCAAAAATTGCATTAATTTTATATAAAATTTATTTTTTATGTAATTGCATTTATTATAAATCTATCAAAGAATTTTCGTGTATAAGGTTATTGTAATTTAGTAGTTACAATATTTAGAGTTGTTGTATTGACAAAATGTTATTAAATAGTCAGAGCAAAAATTAGTTTTTCTTTAAGGATAAAATAGAAAGTTTAAAAAATGACATAAAAAAGTTTACACTAATTGCAATCCCTCTAACTTTATATGTTGCATAGATAGTGGCTTTTTAATTGGAGTAAAAATTATAGATGAATTATTACAAATATAATTAACATAGTGCTTCAAGAAACTAGAATCGTGACATAATTGACCTAGTAGATTTTAATTTAAATTTAGAAATTAGATAAGTAATCTTATATGTAACATTGTGACTTTTAAATCAAAATCGAATTTGTAGATGAATACTCATAAACATATTAACACAGTACTCCAAGAAACTAGAATTGAGATTGTAGATAAAATAATCATAAATATAAATCACATAATATAAAGGTTTCGAAGATTGAACATTTCAACTATTAAAATAACTAGACGGTTATCAACTTAAGTCATAGCTCCACAGCTAGTTGTACTGAACATGATAGGTTATAAATCACAAATTTGACTAGTAAAGTAGTGTCAAAAGTTTTTGGCTTTTTAAATATTAACATTATCTAATGATAAGGATAACCAAATTATAGTAAAAAATCAAACTTTACATAAAATAAAATAAAACTTTAGTTGATTAAATGGATATTTCTTTGAATTATAAGTACACTCAAGAACTTAACATATTATTAACTTATCAATTAACTAGTACCTCTTTAAATTAATAAAAATTCTATAGTCTCAAATTTATTAATTTGTAGAGGTTTTACTATAATTTTAATTATTTGCATACGCTTATAATGTGTCTTGTACACTAGTATAATATTAACTTAAAAAAAATACTAGAACAAATTGAGAGAGTGAAGAAAATTTTGAAGAAAAAGAAGTAGGAAAAAGGGAAAAAATGTAAAAGGTATACCTATATATTTTTAGTTACCAAACGTTTCATGGGTTCAACAAAAATCCACTATCATTAACTATGATAGTGATAGTGAATAGTGAACTTTTAGTAAACACTTAGTTTTAGTTACTCGGTTCAGTAATAGAGTTGGCCACCATAAGAGAAATTGGAGAAATTTTTCACAATCATACGCACAAAAATTGAATATTCTTAAAATTGGAAAATGATGCCATCCGATTCGTGTTTTGAGAAAAGGAATTTGGCATTTATGTCTTATTGAGTTCGGCTCTTTATGTTCTCCCAATTGAGCATTTACCTCGATGATGATTAATTTATCAACCCAATCTAATCCATATGCATATATGCAATTTAGTCCTTTAGAAAGTCTCACATTCCTCTGTAATTCTACCGATTGCCTAAGCCAATGTGGACCCCTATGCCTTTGACAAAGGTCCCAGGCAGAGTTGCTATGATTGTCGTGGTTCTGCCCATGGTGGGAGGAAATTTCCACTCTGCATGCTAGATGCAACCATACCAATTATACACATAAAAAAGAAGTAAACATAAAAGGGATAATTTCAGAAACCTCAGTAAGGTTTCCAACAATTTCACTGAGCTCCCTTAAGGAAAAATTATACTTATCTCCCTTGATTTAATCGTTTATTAACAAAACCTTAAAATAATATTGAGTTGAATAATTTTTTAAATGAATACTCAAAAATGCCCTTGTGAAATGAGTTTTAATTTATTTTTCTATACAATTATAAGATTATTTAGTATAATTATAAGGAAAAAGTGCCAAAATTTTCATGTCCATATCTACCATTTGATAAACAACTATAATAATAATAATTTTATTACTATGATATGATATTTTTAGTGGTATTTTATTATGGATTTAGATTTATAATATAAAAAAGAAAATGTTGAAATTATTCATTTAGACTTTATAAATTTTTTAAGTAGTGGGATTATCATAATTTAGTAGTACCTTTGGGCCATTTTCTTTTGATTTATTGTTAATTTTAATACCAAAAAATAGAAACAAAGATCAGCAAAAACATTGGATTACATATAAAATTAACTCTTCAAAAAAATCACTAGTTTGACATTTGATTATAATAGAAACCTAGAAGCAATAATGGTAGTTCTACAGTTTTATTAGCGAAAAACTTAAAACAAGGAATAAGAATGAAAAAATAATTTTAAAACTCATTCTAAGTATAAGCATATCAAATAAGAAGGAAAAATATTTAAGGATAAAATTGTCATTTTAAATGACAAGGGAGATATGTATAATTTTTTAAACCTTAGAGGAGCTTAGTGAAATTTTTAGAAAATTCAGGGGAGGTTTCTGAAATTATCCCAACATGAAAAGCACGAAATCATGCGCAAGTGCAGCGTTTTTGTTATATATACCAATTATGCGTTTTATTTATTTCTAAAAGGAAAAGGTATAGACACCCACAAAAGAACAACGACTTTATACCAACAACTACTGGACAATGACGACTTTATACCTAAGAAGGACAGAAAAAAAAAAGGAATGACTTTATTACAAAGAACAACGACTTCAGCCCCAAAGTTTACACTGGACCATAGTTAATAAAAGGATTAAAAATAAAAAAGTCTCATGTGCTAAATCTAATATACAAATAAGTCTCCTATGATTTCAAAATATACAACGCGACACCTTATGGTTTGAACTAAATTGTAACCCTGACGGAAATTGATAAAATTAACGGAAACTGATGAAAGGACCAAAATGCCCTTTTATAAATAACCAAAAGCATATTGAACAGAATCATTTGTCTGCACTCAAACCCTACGAAGAGAGAGAGACGAAGGAGACGAAGATCTGAGGCAATCTGAATCAAGTAAGAAGAGTGAAGGAGACGAAGATTTATTCCATAAAATCAAAGGCAAATGGGTATGTTATAATTAGTTCATGTATGTTATAATTAGTTACGATTTAGGGTTACCCATCTCAGATTTTTACTAAATTGATTTCAATACTTAGGGCTGATAATGTTATTTACTTTAATAATATGTAATATTTGGGTGTTGACCTTAGAAAAATCCTGATTTTGTGAGTTTTGGGACTGGTACTTTGGATTTAAAGTCAAAATTTTTATTGATATTTGGGTGTTGTCTAGGAGTCATGCATATAATTTCTATTTGGGTGTTGAGTAGGAGTCAAGCAAATAATTTCTGAAATGTCCATTTCTGATAGGATCTGTTTGTGTGTTTGAGTACGACTCAATTACTTGTTACAACTAGATATTTAACAAAGAATTGTGAGCAAAACTATAAATTTCTATACCTGTCACTGTCTTATCTGGTTTAGTGGTCCAGAATGCTATTAAAATTGGCTGTGTATGTGCTTTTCTGTTTATTTGATTTTATGTATATCAATGATGGAGACATAGTACGTAGTTGGGAGACTAAAGCATATTTATGATATTCCTTGAAATATTCAACAGAAGAAGACAAGTCAGAGGAAAAAGTAGATATACATATGTATTTTGATGGAAAATTTAGAGAATATCCTGCCCTCCACTACACAGGAACCCGTATGGCTATCTTTAAAAATAGACTTGAAAACTAGATCTCCATAGTTAGCCTTTGCAGGATGTTTTAAAAAGTGGATGAAAATGCAACTAGAGTGACTTTCTGGTTTTGTGCTCCACAAGTAGACTTAGATGGTGGCCTACATCCAATTAGGGACAATGATGATGTTAAATTGATGAATAAAGCACATTGGGGTTTGGCAACAAGGATAATATATGCCTGCAGTAGGGATGAGCCTTTTGAAAAGCCACTAGAACATGGTAGGGACAATGTGTTGGAGCCAAATTCGACAATGGATGCATCAACATCAAATAAAAATGCAGATGGGGTACATAACACCAAAATAGACAGCGGGGATGATGGGGTACATAACATAGACAGCGGGGATGATGGGGTACAAAAAAAAAAAGAAGATAGGGTTAGCAATTGCAATTCAAATAAGACAAATAACACTGATGATGATGAGCCTGAATGGTTGAAGGAGGGGTTGGAAACAAAAGAGGATGAGGACATTTTCGCAAGTAAAAAAGATGTGGACAGAAGTAGTAAAGCAGAAGGTGGGTCCATACTACATTCCACTCATTTTAAGCCTTATCATGTGTTCTCTTTTCCTGCAAAGGTGGATATCAAGAGCCTTGCCAAAAAGTGAAACTAGTAAGGAAAAAAAGTCCAGCAAAAGTAAGAAGTAGTCTGCAGGGCCAGATAGCATTAGAGAAATTCTACCTCATATCTCATTTCAGATTTCATCTGAGACTCCATCTCAAGCTGCTGACCAACACGCATCTCAGATCCCATCACAAGCTGAAACAGTGAACGGTAAAGATGATGAGGAAAGATCAACAGAAGAAGGAGCACCACATACACCAGAAGAGAATTGGTAGGAACCAGTAGTTTCTGATGAAGAGTTGCTGGACAAGTGCGGATCTGATTATGAAGGCCATGAAGAATGTCATGACTTTAACCCTAAAGTGGAGTTTCTAAAGCCACATTTTGAATTGAAGGTTGGGCAGAAGTTTTCCAATTTCAGAGTTTTTAGATATGTGTTGGTCGAATGGTTGGTAAGAGAGGGATATGAGGCTGACTAGGTAAAAAATTACTCAAAAAAGATTATTGCCAAGTGTGCAAAGGGCTGTTCTTGGAGGATTCGTGCAACACCAATCCAAGATGAAACTACTTTTCAAATTAAATCATTGAAGGGTCAGCATGTTTGTGCTAGAGATTACAACAACAAACATGCAACAGCAAAGTATTTGAGCGTGAAGTACCAAGACAAGATAAGAGGTGACCCGAAGTGTGCCGTGAATGGATTTCAGAATGATATTAGAAGAGATTTAATGATTAACGTGTCTGTTGTCAAGATACGCAGAGCAAAGAGAAAGGCAAAAGATGAGATGCTTGACATAGATATGGAGCAATATTACCACCTTTGGAGTTATGCAGCTACAATTCGAGAGACAAATCCTGGTAGCACTATCAAGATTAAGCTTGATACAGCAGAAGAGGGTTCACAGGGGACATTTGAAAGACTGTATTACTGTCTTCATACTTGCAAACAGGGGTTCCTCGATGGATGTCGACCAATAATTGGTCTTGATGGGTGTTTTTTGAAATCTGCATTTGGTGGTCAGTTGTTGTCAGCAATTGGTTGGTAGAGATGGCAATGACAACATGGTTCCAATAGCAGTAGCAGTGGTAGAGGTAGAGAGGTATGACTCATGGAAGTGGTTCCTAGAACTATTAATGGCTGATCTGGGACTTGGTGTGGAAAACATACCCTGGACATTCATCTCAAATCGACAAAAAGGACTGGTCCATGCAATGAACGAGTTATTTCCAAATTCTGAACACAGGTTTTGCTTGAGGCATATGTACCAAAATTTCAAGCAGAAGTTCAAAGGAAAAGAGTTGAAAGACTTGTTCTGGGCAGCTGCAAGTGCTGGGAATGAAATGGACTGGAAATTAGCAATGAATTCCCTTGAAAAAGCTTCAAAGGATGCAGCTGAATGGCTGCAAAAAATGCCAAGTGTTTTATGGAGTAGGTCACATTTTAGACAAAATAGCAAATGTGATATTCTTGTCAACAACCTTTGTGAGTCATTTAATAACTATATCTTAGAAGCCAGAGAGCTACCTATCATAGGGATGCTTGAGTGGATCCGAAAAAGGCTCATGCAAAGGATTCAAGTGAAGAGGTCTAGTATGCAGAAATTTCAAGGAAAAATCTGTCATAACATTACAGAGAAGATTGACAAGAATCTGAAACTTAGTAGGCTGTGTATTCCCACATGGGATGGCAAGAACAAATATGAAATTGACTGTGGACCTAGAAAATCTATTGTGGTGGATTTGAAGGAAAAGACTTGCACATGTGGTTATTTCCAGCTTATAGGTTATCTTTGTGCTCATGCATGTGCTGTAATAGGAGCACATAGATTGCCTTTGTTTGATTATTTGCATGCCTGCTACAGTAGAGAAAATTACTTGAGAACATATGAGCACACTATCACACCTGTCCCAAGTGATAAGTACTGGGTGAGATGTGAAGAACAACCCCCAAAACCTCCTGCAGTTCGAAGATTGCCTGGCAGACCCAAAAAGATCTGACAAAAGGCAGCCGACGAGCCTAAAAAGGGTCAAATCTCAACCAGGAAGGGTCTTGTGGTAACTTGCAAGAGATGTTTTCAGCGAAGACATAATTCAAGGACCTGCAAGAATGCCATTCATCCCAACTCTAAATTCTACAAGGTAACATAAACCAGATTTTCCATCTTATTTGCTGTTTCAAATCATATTAATTGAACATTAATATGAACTTGTTTTTCATAGGCACCTGACATTAATGTAGCTGAATCAAGTTCAGCAGTTCATTCATCAGCTCCTTCACCAATGGTGCCCCCGTAACCAGTAGTCCCAAATCAAGAACAAGCTGCACCTGTTCAGAAAACAAGCTGTAGGCCTGGGAAGCAGTATACGCAGCCAACAATTGCGAGTGTGGCAAAAAATGTGCCTGCTAGACAATCATGTTCTCATGTTGGATTAGATGTACTGCAAATGTGATTTAATGAAGCATTTTTCATTCAAACATTCATATTTTCCTCTTTAATTGCAGCTTGTGAGTGACACAACTTCACCAGCAAAAGGACCCCTTCGTCCTACTGTTGCTGATGTTCTATACAACCTAAGGTCCAAGAAAGCAAGAAGATGTGGACAGAAGTAGTTCAGTTAACATTGCAACTTTAGAGTTGATTTTGGGATGAACTATATGTTTGTTGATAGCCTTTTGTGTAGTTTTAAGGAATTAGTGGTTGCCGTTGGAGTTGGTGGCAAACATTTGGAACGTTTTTTTGGGCAGCTTTTGTTTGGTGGGATGCTTTTGTCTACTCTATTTGGAATTGTTATCAACTATTGGAAATTGGAAAATTTAATGTACTTTGGTTGGATGCTTTTGTCTACTTTATTTGGAGGATTCTTGTCAAGTGTTGGAAACTTTAATGTACTTATTGACTGTTTTAATGGAGAATTATGATTATGGGCTACAAGTGTATTTCTCAATTGCAGAAGATGCTATTTCTGGGCAGTTTTTATGGGCTGGAAACTTTAATCTACTTTCTGGACAATTTTTGTTTGGTAGGATGCTTTTGTGTACTCTATTTGGAATTGTTATCAACTATTGGAAACTGGAAACTTTAATGTACTTTGGTTGGATGCTTTTGTCTATTTTATTTGGAATTCTTGTCAAATGTTGGATACTTTAATGTACGTATTGATTGTTTTAATGGAGAATTCTGATTATGGGCTGCAAGTGTATTTCTCAATTGCAGAAGACGTTATTGTGTGTACTTATTACTCAAAACTATTTTTAACGTACAAATATGATGAAGGGCTGCAAGTGTATATAATAGTTAGTTGTTTGTTTCATTGTTTTTGGTAGGACATTCTTCGGAAAATCAGAAGAATAAAGTGCACATTTTCATGACTACCAGATTTTCTTCATTTCCATTCATAAGCTCCTTCATTGTCTTATGTTGCAGACATTTTCATCAACAGACGCAAAAGTGAAAAAATAGATACCATTAGACAATAGCCAAGTTCTTCACTTCAGAATTCGAGTTCAAGCACGAGAAATGTTCTTCAACCGTTGGCCTCCCAAAAAAGTTTTCTCTGCTGGTTTCATCTCTATAGATGGGATTACACCATGAGAAAAATCTACATTCATCCCTTTCACACACAAAGTACAACATCCCTTTGGATGGCTTTTCGGACTCAACAATCTTCACCTTTGCCTTTCTTCGATAGTCGCAAAGCTTATATTGGTACCGTAGATTCCTAGCTCCACTATCCCCTCGACAGCTTGAGGAAGACATGAGCAAATTTTTTAGCCAGTCATTTCCCTTCATCAGTAGATAAATCCCAATTTAGTTACCAACATTCTTACTTTAAACCCTAATAACAACAATTTGTTAGCCAAAACCCAAAATCAAATCTTTTTACCTTAGCCAAGATTGTGTAGTAGCTGCTCGGTGGTTGACTTCATCTTTGGAGAAGCTTTACCTTCCTCTTCGATTGCATGGTAATTTGATTTCTCCCAAAGGCTAGTTCAATTTCCTTCAATCAAGTAGAAAATCGATTTCTGTGTACAAGCATCGCTGGGAGTTTTATTGGGGGCTAAGAGGTACAATAGGAATATTTGCTAAAAATTAAGTATAAAGAATTTGTTTTTAGCTTCCAGTACATCAGTCCCGTTAATTTTACCAATTTTCGTAACGGTTACAATTTAGTTCAAAGCATGAGGTGTCGCGTTGTATATTTTGAAATCATAGAGGGCTTATTTGTATATTAGATTTAGCACAGGGTGCTTTGTTGTTTTTAACCCTTAATAAAATACGTGACGGGTATAATATGAGGTATTATATATATGCATAATATACTGAAATTTTTTGAAAAAATATAAGTAAAAGTTCAACATGAAAATATGTGTTCGAAAAAATTACGCATATAAGTTCTTAAAGGAATAGTATGAACATATTTGAATGTTACTGAATTAAAAAAATGGATAAATTTATTATAATTTTGACAGGGTGTCGAGCCTGTGCAATAATAAAAATAGAACCTAACTACCACTAAAAGCAGTCAATAATTAATCCTAGGTACTGGAGCAGGGACTCTAGGTGTTCAATGGGTTACTTGATTCACCCTATTCCCGAAAAGTTTGCTTAATCCGATATACCAGAATTAATTAGTTGACAAAAATTACTAAATAGTAGACAGTGGCAAGTAGGGTCGTCTCCTCAGGGACTAAGGATATTTGTCTCTTTTAAATTCCGATTGGTAGGGGGGATTTCACCGGAATGGAGCTAAAAGCAATTAAACAATTCAACTAAAAATAAATAATTAACTAGCACGAATATAGCAGGAATTAAATTAAGAATAGATAAATTCTAGTCAAGGATACAACTACCCAGACACAGTCCATTTATCCGATCATTGACGCAAGAGAGCTTCACTTAAGTTATTAATAGGCTAGTTATAGTCGCCGATTAACTCTAACGACCAATTTTTCCTTAATTTATTGATAACCAAGGTACGACCATTGATCACCCCTAACCAGAAAATACTCCTAGGTACGACCATAGAAACAATTTTTCAATTGCATTAATAACTAGAAAAACCTAACCCTAATCAATAATACGCTACGAGGGTTATTTAAATTAGATTGCACGTTCCCCTAATGTGTAAACACATCAGTTGCCACTAATATTAATCAATCAAACAATTACGGATTTAATTGACTAAATTGGCACGAGATTATTAAATCATATTGAACATCGGGCCCTTGACATCCAACTAATAAAATAATCCCATGAAAATTCAAGCAGACAACGTGCAAATATTAATAAATTGAGGAATGCGTGAAAACTAATTAGATCTCACAGATTTTCGAGACTGCGCCGTCGAGTTGACCCTTGACTAGATGGAAGGCTTAGCCACGCCGCATGAATAAATCTCTACCCAAATTAATGGATTACAAAGGCATTGCGTTTTTTTACTAGAAAGTAAGGAATAAAAGATGTTTTTCCTGTTGGGGAATATTGTCGAACACCTGGCGTGTGTCAGAGGCCAGTCGAAAGAAAGAAAACTAAAAACTATGCTAAAAAACTAAAACTAGAGGCGTCCCCCCTTTTGCTTCTGTACGTTCTCCCCTTAAAAAGCTAAAAGAAAGATGACTAAAGGCTATCTCCGGTGGTCCCCACACATGTGGACAAAGCCTCCAAATTGCTTCTTGTTCCAGGTCTCTGTACGTTCCTTTCTTTGAAGAGCCCAAATGACTAAATGCCTTTCACTAGCTTTGTGGTCCCCGCCAATTCAAGGGCCCAAGGATTGAAACCCTTAGAAATCTCCACTTTCTACAGAAAGTCCCTCTTTTTTGGTAGTTTTCTGCTTCATTCCCTGAAATTAAGTCCAGATACCAAATATAAGAAGATATCAACAATTAACACAATATTTGGCAGGGATAAAAGGGGAAATTAATAATAAAATTACTAACAAATAATACCCTATCAAATTTTCGAAGACTATACTACATTTATAACAATTTTAAACTTATTTTTATGTATGACACGTTAAATTTATTAAAATTTTATCACTTTATCACTTAAATATGTATAAATCTACAATTGTTATGATATATGTTGTTGTTATTTTATATATAATTCAAAAAATATGTCATTATCTTTACTCAAATCTTAAAATTTTTTACGTTAAAAATTTATTATGTATTATATATGGTTAATTGAAAAGCATAAATATTTTTTAGAATATTTTTAAAATATATGAAACATGAAATTTTTTTTGAATGAAACGTACGAACATGTTTTATATGGATATAATACAAGTATTTACTGACTATGCATTGAATACTGAAAGTTTAGATTGTCCTTCGATGCCGAAAGAAAAAAAAAGGATTGACGTTTATTGTGAATTTTGACATATACGTCTACATATTCGGTCTTTTTTTTTCCCAAATTTTGATTTACTCATCTTGATTTTCATGTTAAAAGGAACAACAACAGAAATAGCAGTTCGGGTCCGGGTTATAATAAAGGAAACAACGACTGGGCAAGTCAAGTCCAGATTCCAGGCATTCAGCTGCACTTTCCATCCATGGAGCCCCACAAATTACAGAAAGGAAAGGACGACCTTCCTCAACTTGAACTTGAGCTTGATATTTCCATTTTCCAACGAGCCAGGTAACCCTTCCCTTCACAGAAGAGAAAACAAATACTTTCCCCAGTTTGCCACATTTCTTGTGATAGTATTCTTGTGATTGTTTCCGCAAGAGAACCAATTCCTGTGAAATTTAACTAAGGAATATGGCTGAGAGTGTTGTTGGCTTTCTAATTAAGCAGCTCTCCACCTTACTTTCCCAAGAGAGCACGCTTTTGGGTGGAATTCGACCAGATGTTCAGTTCATCAAAGATGAACTCGGCAGCATGAATGCTTTCCTCAGACAAGCTGAAGCAAAGGAGGACAGTGACCCTCAACTCCAAGACTGGGTAAAGCAGGTTCGAGAAGTTGCTTATGATACAGAGGATGTTCTCGATGATTTTGCCTTCCGCTTTGCTCATGGACACGCGGATGGATTCGTTGGCCATGTTGAAAAGATCTACAGCTCAACAAAAAATCTGAAAGCCCGCCATCGGATTTGTTTGGAGATAAAAGATATCAAGGCCAGAGTTGTAGAGATTTCTGCAAGGCATCAGAGGTACCAGTCCTTGTATGGTACTCAAGAAATAGGCTACAGCTCTTCGCATGTGGCAAACGCAGATTGTGATATTCGTGATCAAGCACTGCTGATTGAAGAAGCTAAGCTTGTTGGCATCGATCAGCCCAAAAAAGAGCTCATCTCCAAAATCCTTGATGACCATTACCACTTGAAACTAGTTTCAGTGGTGGGAATGGGGGGACTCGGTAAAACCACCCTGGTGAAAAAGGTGTACGATGATGCTGCAGTGAAGAAACAATTTCAGAGCCATGCCTGGATAACTGTTTCTCAAAATTTTCAGTTCAATGTCATCATCAAGGACTTGATTCAACAATTGTACGAGGAAATCAGACAGCCGGTGCCTCTGCAAGTGGAATCCATGAATGGTATTAGGCTGAGTGAATTTGTCAGAGACTTCCTCAAAGAAAGAAGGTACATCCTTGTCCTTGATGATGTGTGGAGTCTAGATGCCTGGGAAGCTATCAAATATGTGTTGCCTGACTACAACATTGCTAGTCGTGTTGTATTGACAACACGAATAGCCGATGTAGCTTCTGCATCCTGTTTAGCATCCCATGACTTTATCCATAAGATGAGTCCTCTCTCTTATGAAGATTCTTGGACTCTTTTTTGCAATAGAACATTTCAAAGTAATGGTTGCCCTTCAAATCTAGAAGAAGTTTGTAGAAAAATACTGAAAAAATGTGAGGGCCTACCTCTTGGAATTGTTGTAATTGGTGGTGTTTTGGCTCTGAAGGACAAGGATAAGATAGATGAATGGGAGATGATTTTTCGTGGCTTTGGTAGTGAGGTAGATGGTGGCGGTAAGCTTGATAGAATTAGAAAGATACTCTTACTTAGCTATAGTGATTTGCCTCACCATCTTAAAAACTGCATATTATATCTAAGTATCTATCCTGAAGATCATCCAATTGATGTCGATAAGTTACTTGATAAATGGATAGCACTTGTCGCGCCCCACTTTTCGATTCGAGTTGAATTGTGTGGTGTGTGGTGTGTAATGTGTGAACGTGTGCAAAATGAAAAGTAAAAGGCCATGGGACTCAGAATGCGACGATTTGGCCAAGTGAAGTTCAAAAGGGTTTTTTTTGTATCAAAAATGGAGTCGCCACTTGGTATAGAGTTAGGGTGTACCAAGTCACCCAAAAAGTGTTTTTTGTTTTTGAATAAAAAAAGTAAATAAACCCTTTTTGAGAACTTTGGGTCTACGTAACCAAAAGAGGGATCGGGGGTCACATTTGACGAAGGGGAAGGCAAGGATAAAAATCCAAGGCACCCCTTCGACCTAGCCAAGGCTAGTTGCGTGACTTGAACCATTTTTCCTAATTTTTCTACCCAAGGTATGTATCGCATATTGGATATGTCTATATGAATGCAAAAACCTAGACCTAGGGGTATTGGGGGAAATTTCTCTTCAAAGGTTGAGTGGTGCTAATCACATTAATTGTGAAGCCCAATAATGATCCTTTTGGAGAGGTCACACCTAAACCTAAATGACGTGAAAAATGAGTGGAATGCATGCCATGTGAAAGTGTGAGTTTGTGTGAAGTGAGAAAAATGATAAAAGTAATAAGATAAGAGTGAAGGTGTGCGAATGTAGATGAAAGTACTCGTGTGCGAGTGAAGATATAAAAGTGTTCGTGTGCAAGTGAAGGTGAAAAGTGTTCGTGTGCAAGTGAAGACAAAAAAGTGTTCGTGTGCAAGTGAAGGCAAAAAAGTGTTTGTGTGCAAGTGAAGGTGATAAAAAGGTGCATGTGTGCAAATGAGACGAAAGTGAAAGTGTAATGATAGAGTGGATTGAGAATGCATGAGCCTAGGGAATTCATGCATATTGGGTACGGGGAGACCTAAATCGTGACTTGATTTTCCCTTTGATTAGAAGGCGAAACTAGCGTGCTAAGGCTATCGAGTAGCCACACTCGCTCGTTTCCCTTATCGGAAGGGGACTCTCACGCAAATGTACCCTATAACTAGTATGAGATGCAAAAATCCTAAAATGAGGGGAAAAGGGGCTCGAGGAGCATGCCAGATGACAAAACTAAGGAAAAATGCATGATATGTAGTGAACAAGCAAATATGCACTAACAAAAAGGGATGGCCTAATGAGCCACAACTAGCATTGGACTAGTGTGGTGACGTACATTCATCCATTCCATTCATTCATGGTTATGAAAGCAGGTAGACATGCCAAAACGCTCGTAAACACATAGCACGTAGCACTTAGCATGCTCGACTAGATGCAAGAGCCTACTAAAGCAATTTAACACGTAACAACAAAAGCAAGCAACCAAGGGGAAGGGGAAATGGACCAGGTGCTCTCCGAGCCCTATCTATTACAAGCCAAGAGGTGTACACATACCCCATAAAAGCATAAAGGGGAAGGGAAAATGGACCAAATGCTCTTCGAGCACTATCTATTACAAGCCAAGAGGTGTACACATACCCCATAAAACTTAAATAAAAGCAAAAGCAAGTAAATGCACACAAGGAGGTAAGGAAAGCGAAGTAGACATGCAATTCACACTTAGCACATAGGAGCACGTAGGAGAAATGAAAATCAAGGAGATAGAGGTTACCTCCCTTGCAATCGGGCCCCAATGAAGTGAAATCACTTATTCATCCTCCAAAATAAAAGAAATGGTCAAGGTACCAATTTATTTGGGAAAATTGAAGAAAATAGGCAGACACGAGCTCACTTGGTTATAAAGCTCCTAAAGTCATAAATTAAGTGCAATTGAAACAAAGCATGGTAATTAATTAAAACAAAGCAAGTGATGAAATTGCAAAAATTAAAACTACTAAGGATCAAATTGATGAAATTATGCAATTGATTGGGCCATAGTGAAGCAAAAGGGAACTTGGGAGGTCAAAGTGCAATTTGTGAAAGCCATTTACATGCAAGCTTCATGCACCTACGTAAAGAATGCTTCTGCAAACAAATTTCTGTGATGAAGCTTTATGCAACTTCCAGCTACGGTTTTCTTTCCAAGTCATCATCTCAAACAATCCACACTTCAATGTCTCAGACAACAATGCAATACAATCACACATTAATCTCATTTGTCACCATAAAAACTTTCATGTTAAAACACAGAATCATATAAATCAAATGCAAAGAGAACTTCTGCAATGTGTTGCTCTGATGCTCTCAACAACCGAAACAAAATCCAAACGCGCAGCTGGTTTTCAAAATTCTGATTTCAAACCCAACACACACTTTAAATTAGGCGCAAACACCATACCCACCATCATCCAAACAAGTAGAAAGTTTAGAAAAGATCTCGTGCAAAATTTCTGGAAGAATATGTAAACACTTGAAGAACAAAAAACTGCCGCAACTTCCTCCATTTCTTATCAACACAGACAATCTGACCGAATCTGAGAATTTTTGTCTTGGGTTAAAGTAACAAATTCACCAAGCATTCTCTCCACTTTGAGACCCCAAGAATTGAAAATTTCATAGAAGGGAAAAAACATGCTAAATCTGGAAATTTCTGCAACCTTCAACCGTGGCATTCTTTCACTTTGTCATGCAAACAAGTCCCAACGAATATCAAAATTTCGAGTCAAAACAAACGAACAAAACAAATCTCAATCATCATCTAAACCAAGTACTACGTTTTGCTGCAGGATTAAAACAGAAAATTCGAATTGACCGACATGAAAGAAAAAAAACGCAGCAAGGCTCACGGACATAAAATGCAGCAAAATGGAAAGAAAGATAGCTGACTAAACCAACAAATGACAAAGAGAGGGACTATAAAACTAGTTCAGAAGAGTACCTGATGAAGCCTTTTGGATCAAAATCAGGTCAGGAATTTCCGTAAAAAGGCTGCTGGATTGGCTTCATGGAGATTTCGAACCCACACCCGCGAAGCCAAGCTGATGATTTGGGAGCCAGATTCAAGGGCTTTCCAGGTGCTTTCTGCGAACCATTTCTGAACAAAAATCCTTCCCCTGGCTTCGTATTTGATGCAGAAACCAAAACCCAAACGAATTAAATGACTGTAAAGGAGATAATCATGCCGCAAGGGGTGCCGAAAACCAGCCTGTTCTGCCGAAATTTTTGCAGAAAATCATTTCTGGTTCTGGCTTTCTTTACCACCGCCACTTTTGTGTGGCTTTTCTTTCCTTCTCCCTCAGTCTTTCTAGCCGTCACTCCTTGGCTCTTGCTTCCACCGCCAGTTTCCCTAGCCTTAGTTTCTTTGCTGCCTTTTTCCCGTAGCTCTCAAAGCTGTTTTTCTTTCTCTCCGCCGCCAGGGAACTCTCCTACCCCTTTTGCTCAACTCAGCCGCTCACCTCTGCTGCAACTTTCTTCATTTCAGATCCCCACTTGGCTAGCTCCCCCCAGAAACTTAGCCCGTAGCTACCTCTGCCTCTAAAACCCAGTCGCCTTTACCTCTCCTTCTGTTTCTTTCTTTTGCTCTCCACCAAAACCTTCCCAGCCGTCACTAGCCTTTCCAAATCTTTGCCGCAGTCACTCGATGCCCAGCCCCCTACGATGAAGCTCTCTCTTTCTCTCGGCCTACCCAAAGTTCCCTCTTGCTTTCTTCGTTTCTTTTCTTTCAGAACCCACGCTGCCAATCTCTTGCTTGCTTTGTTCTTCCTTCAGATTTTTTAGCCATCACTCGATGCCCAACCCCCTTTCTCTCCGCCTTCTCTCGGGTTTTCTTATCCGCTCACTCTCTCTCCCCCAAAACCCTCGCTCAGTTTTTTTTAGCCTGTCGATGCTCTCCAAAAAACCTCCTTGCGGCTGTAGCCTTTCTCTTGGCTTTTATACGAGCAAACCCCAACCCTAAAACTCCAGCAACTTTCCCTGTATTTGCAGCTAAGGAGCCGCTCGATGACCCCTTTGCAAGCTGCGGCAAAATGCAGCTTGCATGCCGCGAGCATTTTTTTTTTTTTTTTTTTTAAAAACAACTTGATAATTACAGAAATGATAAAATAAAATATAAATAATAATAATAACAAAATTACACAAACCAGGTAATAATAATAATAACAAAACAAAAATAATTTTAAACAAAAAACTAAACAAAAATAGCCATTTTTAAATTTTAAATTTTCCATTTTTCATCATTTTCTTTTTCCTCAAAATAACTTAATAAAAATAACTAAAGTGCCCAAAGATTGAATTTAAAGAAATAAACATATTTTTGTGAACAAATTTTCCTTTTTTTTTCTTTTTCTCTTTTTTCCATTTTTCCAATCCAACTAAAGCCTATTTTTTTGAATTTTTCTTTTCAAGAAAGCATTGAATAAAAACAAAATGACTACAACATATTTTTGATGTTTTCCTTTTTTTTCTAAAAGCTCTTCGCTAACTTTAAACTTAAAAGCTAAAACCAAAAATTAAAACTAAAAGTAAACAACGAACGCAAGCAATCTAAAATGAAAATCATGAAATAGATGCTATATAAAATTATTCAAAATTTGGTGTCTACAGTTTGCCCCTCTTTGTCTGAGTTTTGAAAAAACTTGAGACAAAGAAGTAGACACCAAATACTTACCTGTGTTATTCGGCTGCGAAAGATTCCAACGAACAGGAATTCTAATACGGGACTGACCCGAACATGAAAAATAAAACGGGACTGACCCGAACCAGAATTGAAAACGGGACTGATCCGAACAGGAATTTTGAAATCGGGACTGACCCGAACAGGAATTTAAAATGGGGATAGACCTACGGGATAGATCCGGACAGAAATGTAAAATTGGGATAGACCCACGGGATAGACCCGGACAGAAATGTAAAATTGGGATAGACCCACGGGATAGACCCGGACAGAAATATAAAATTGGGATTGACTAGAGATAGAAAATTCAAATCATGGGACTGGCCCGAACAGGCTTTAATCACGGGACTGACCCGAATAAGCTTTGAATTGTGGGACTGACCCGAAAATGCTCTTGATCGTGGGACTGACCCGAATGAGCTTTTGATCATGGGACTGACCCGAAAATGCTTTTGATCGTGGGACTGACCCGAATAAGATTTTAATCGCGGGACTGACCCGAACAGGCTTTGAATCGCGGGACTGACCCGAAAATGCTCTTGATCGTGGGACTGACCCGAAAATGCTTTTGATCGTGGGACTGACCCGGAAATGCTTTTGATCGTGGGACTGACCCGAATAAGATTTTGATCATGGGACTGACCCGAAAATGCTTTTGATCGTGGGACTGACCCGAATAAGATTTTGATCATGGGACTGACCCGGAAATGCTTTTGATCGTGGGACTGACCCGAATAAGATTTTGATCATGGGACTGACCCGAAAATGCTTTTGATCATGGGACTGACCCGAAAATGCCTTCGATCGTGGGACTGACCCGGAAATGCTTTCGATCGTGGGACTGACCCGAAAATGCTTTTGATCCTGGGACTGACCCGAAAACGCTTTGATCGTGGGACTGACCCGAAAATGCTTTGATCGTGGGA
>NC_040042.1:21736177-21816420 GCF_003713205.1 Coffea eugenioides | reverse complement strand
CCAAAGAGGTATGTATCTACTTCTAAACCTTTGGAACTCTTGCATCTTGATTTATTTGGTCCTACTCAAATTACTAGCTTGGGAGGTAAGAGATATTATTTTGTGATTGTTGATGATTATTCTAGATATACTTGGGTGATATTCCTTGCTCATAAAGATGATGCTTTCAAGAATTTCACTTCATTATTTGCTAAAGTGCAAAATCTGCTTGGTTTAAAAATTGTTAGGATTAGAAGTGATAATGAGACGGAATTCAAGATTTGTGATTTTCCAGAATTTTGTGATCATAATGGCATAACACATGAGTTTTCTATTGCAAGGACTCCACAGCAAAATGGTGTTGTAGAAAGGAAAAATAGAACACTCCAAGAGACTGCTAGAACTATGTTGAGTGAATGTAATTTGCCAAAATATCTTTGGGCTGAAGCGGTAAACACCGCATGTTATGTGATGAATAGAATCCTATTGAGACCTATTTTGAATAAAACATCTTATGAACTGATTTTTGATAAGAAACCTACGGTTGGATACTTCAAAGTTTTTGGTTGTAAATGTTTTATTTTGAATTTAAAGGAACATCTTGGTAAGTTTGACAAAAAATCTGATGAAGGAATATTTTTGGGGTATTGTGAGAACAAAAGAGGATATAGAATCTTTAATAGAAGAACTCTTGTAATAGAAGAAGCTATACACATAACATTTGATGAAACTAATGATGATAATTCCAAAAGTTCGAGTGAGGATGATGATGTAGGTGTTCGTGAAGGAATGAAAAAGCTAACAATTGGAGATGAAGGAACCTCTAAACCGGAAGCAAAGGAAATGGAGGATGAAGCTCATGAAGATCAAGAAAAGGAAGATGAAGACAAGAATGATGATTCATTCAATGACCTTCCCAAAGCTTGGAAATTTAGCCAAAATCATCCAAGAGAGCTCATAATTGGTGATCCATCCGAGAAGGTAAAGACTCGTTTCTCATCTAAGAAATTGATAGACAATTTTGCTTTAGTCTCTCTTTTTGAACCTAAAAATATCAATGATACCTTAAAGGATGAAAACTGGATTTTGGCAATGCAAGAGGAACTTAATCAATTTGAGAGAAATAAGGTTTGGACACTTGTTGATAGACCTCAAAATCAACCTATCATTGGCACGAAAGTTTTAGCCCTTCCTCGTTGCTTCGAAACGGTGTCTCACCCACCTTGATTCGATATTCCTAGCCTAACTTTTGATCAAAACGGTTTGAGATGGCAGATTTGGCCGTTTCCGTTTGCCGTTCCGCGCGCGGGCGCGTGTCCATTTTGCCGTTTCCGCACTTGCATGTGCCGATTTTTCCGTTTTGCTTGTTTTGGCCATGTTAGTGGCCGTTTGTGATATAATGTGATGTAATCTTCTATTTCAGACCGTGGTGAGCTAGGCGGAGCTGGTGGGGCCTACTACTAGCTAACACGCACGAAGTGGTTTCTGCTCTTGTACTACTTTTGTGTTTTGAGTAAGTATTCGGGCCATTTTGTATATAACTTGCTTATGTGTTTAAGGTGAATGAAAGGGGACCTAGGCGAGGGTGTACTTCATCGCACTCGACCTAAACCCTAATTTACGTGCATATTTATACATGACATGTCTAAATGAATTATTTTGGGTTTGAACCCCTTGAGATTGGAGCTCGGGGTGACTTTCGTGAGTTCGTGAAAAATGTTGAAGTTGTGGGCCAATCTCAAGACCTGGATGGACTATTCGAGCCGGCCGGGGCTTGGTCGAAGTCAGTCCAACCTAGTCTGAGGTCACCAAGTTTGTGAATCTGGTTCACCGAGTATGTGAACCAAGTTTGTGACCCGAGCTTGTGAACCAAGCTCAATTTCGTTCGCTCGAGCAAGTTTGTGAGGTGACTGGCCAGTGAGGGTGATAAGGTGTTAGGTGGGAGTACAAGTGGAGTTCTACGGACCTTATTTATGGTCGACAGGAGGTCACGCATGGCAAACGACTTGGCTTTGGAGCCAACCCGTATCCTACCATTGTGATGTTACATTCTTGTATTGATGTGAAATATTTGAATTTTATATGTTTAGTTGAATGTGAAATTTACCGTTTTACCCCTGTTTACTTACTAAGCATATAGCTTACCCGTTTCCTTTGTTTTCCTTAGCAGGGGACGACGCGGGGAACTCCTTGGCACATTCACTAGTATAGTTAGGTTTGCTTGTAATAGTTGGATAATTGAGATGTTTATTTTTGTTTTAGTGGTTTGTATAAGGACCCTCCTTAGGGTCTACGTTCTTCTGGTTGTTATCATAATGTAATATAGTGGCTTGACTAGCTGCTTTTGGGGATGTAAATAGAACTCTTTCGGAGTTGGCTATTGTGAATAGTACGCTTGTGGTTTATCTAGTTTTTTTGTTTACCTAGCTTTTATTACTTTAAGTTTTGAGTCCTGGCGCGAGCCAGGCAGGCGGCCCACCGATACCCTTGGGTTCGCCCTTGGGAGAAGTGGGGTCGTCACAGTTGGTATCAAAGCGCCTAAGTTAGAGGACTTGGGCAATTGTGGGACATACGTGATAGGCACTAGGCATATTTGATTCTTTTAAGATGAATGATATATTTAAACTGAAATGCCGGCGAGCTAACGAATTAATGTTTGTAGGTATGGATCCGGGCAGTTCTAGTGGTACGGGACCCAGCGGCATGGGATCGGAACCGAGACCTCCGAGTGCGAGGGGCTCGGAGGACCGGGTGTTGCGTAAGCGGGTGATCCGATATCGGAAGAGGCCTGGAGAGCCCTACAGTTTGTATTCCCCTTTTGGTCAGGTGTTGTACCGACCCTGCGGGTGTTACTATACGTACGGCTACCCTGATGAGGTCGTCTTGGCAGTGGACGACGAGCGATGCCGCCTGAGGAGGGCTTGCGATCATTTGACTAGACAGCTAGAGGAGGCACGAGAGAGAGACTACTGGCAGGCTAGGCGCGTTAGGGACTTGGAGCGGAGTCTCCGAGATGAGGTGGAGAGGACGGACGCTTTACGCCGTCAGCTCCGTGACACACACCAGCACCTCTTCGCCTTGAAGGGGCAGCTTAGGGAGAGGGCCCGGAGTATTATGATGGATTGTTAGGTTCTATTTGATGTGGCCGCAGAGGCACCGCCACGAGCTATCGGTCCAGCGCCGATGGACGAGATTGACACCTTGGGTTCTGTTGGGGATTGGGCTCCTAGGGGAGGCGTTTAGGGTCACCTTATACTTTCTTTTGACTATCTGGCAGATTACTTTTGGCATGACTAGTTTCTTTTGTTATCGGGTTGACTGACTACCTTTTTGGAGCCGGAGTGCTCATGTAAATAAGTGGTTTTGTACCGACCGGACGTCGGATAACTTGTATATTTTTTTGGTGTGACTCTGTGAATATATGTATATATTTGAGTATAATCTTTTGCACTTATTCTTCGCATGTCTTTTGTGCATCTGCGTTGTGTTCTTTATTTTGTTTCTAGTTTGAATACTAAGCACACGTTATGTTTGGATTTATAGACTTTTGCACCTAAATGGCCTCCGGTACTCGAGGTAGAGGTAGAGAGCGAGGACGAAACCCTGAAAGGGAACATGAACATGAGCCAGATCAAGTAGCGAATGGCTGACCTGTTAGAACGTATGGTTGACCAACAGGGTCAGGGCCATGGGAATACTACAGGAAACCCTGAAAATAATCCAAGCAATCACGAAGGAGAGGACCGTGCTTTAGAACGGTTCCAAAAATTTGCACCCCCAAAGTTTATAGGTGGGGCCGACCCTGACTTAGCGGAAGGTTGGCTGGACCGTATGTTAGATATATTTGCCGCACTTAGGTACTCGGAGGAGCGGCAGATATCTTTTGCCATTTTTCAGTTTGAAGGGGCCGCCCGAGCCTGGTGGAATGTGATTAGAGCTAAGTGGGAGCGGGAACAGACCCCCTGGACATGGGTTAATTTTACGCGAGAATTTAATGAAAAAATATTTACCTCCCATCGTACAAGAGAAACGGGAAGATGATTTTATCCGCCTGCGTCAAGGGACATCTAGTGTAGCGGAGTACGAGACCCAGTTTACAAAGCTCTCCTGTTTTGCTCCGGAGTTGGTGCTAACGGAGCGAAAACGAATCTGCCATTTCGTTCAAGATTTAAATGTGGAAATCCAGGAAGCACTAGCGGCCGCACAACTGGACACATTTAGTCTGGCACTAGAAAAGGCACAAAGAATTGAGACAACTGGGGGACAAGTAAAAGCTTTCCATGACCGAAAAAGAAAGCAACCTAGCTCCGACGTTGAGACTGGACAAAACTCAAGAAATGAGTCACCTTTTAAGACGTGTAAAGGAACAGATGGTCCACGACCTACAAGGATTCTGAATAACTTTGGGAGAGGTCAGGTAGGGCAAGAGCCCCAGAGGAGTGCCCAGCGTGGAGGGTCAAGTGCAGGCAGTAAGCCAATCTGTGGTTTCTGCGGGGCCAATCACACCGACGAAAACTGTTGGAAGAACAGTTCGATCCGAAAATGCTATAAATGTGGTAGTGCAGAATACTTGATTGCCCAATGCCCTAAGATGCAAAAAGAGAGACCTAAGCCACCGACTGAAGGGACCACAGCTAAGCCGTCGAGTGTAGGGGAAAATCGACCCAAAGGACCAGCTAGAGTCTATGCAATGGGTCAACAAGAGGTGTTTGACCCTTCGACGGGAATCGAAGGTACGCCCTTTTTTTGTCGGCGCACCGTAAGTGTTTAATAGACCCTGAGGACATGTACTTTTGTAAACCCTGCATTTATGGTTCACGAACAAAGGTATCAATTTCGAGGACGAAATTGTTCTAAGTGGGGGAGGTGGTGAGGCCCCAGTCCGTTCTTAAATTTGATATTAGGTTATATTCATTATTTGTGCGGTAACATTAGGTTTTGGGACAAATTCGAAAATCCTAAGTTGGTGATATGAAATATGGGCCGCTTATGGGCCATGTTTCGGGCTGCAAGAGAATGAATCTTTTAGTAATAGTTTAGTAGTTTATTTTTCAGATTTCTATTTTATTTGGTAGGAATAAGTTCGGTCCAAGACCTCATGTTGAGTTGGATCCGATTTATAGAGTCTAGACTCACTATTACTTAAGTTGGTGAATTAGCTTTTATTGGGTTATGTTGGGCTAGCTTTATAAGCTGACCATTAGTTAGCCTTAATTGTGATTGTGATTGGAGAGTCATTAGTTAGTTCCTTTTCCTTACTAGATTAGGGTTTTACTTGTAGCCTATATAAGGCACCCCATTACTCCCACAAAGGTACACACTTTTATGATAAAAATATTGAGAGAGTTTTCTCCATAGCTTTCGAGCAAACCTTGAACAACTTAGAGTTATACTCTAGTGTTCTTGTTCGGCTTATCAATTCAAGAGTCGCACTTGAATTGTGGCGCCTTCTACACTTGCCTGAGGTTCACTAATACGTTTGATTACGGGTTGAGATAGTATCAACAAGTTCGTAGTCACGGGGATTAGAGGGGTCATAGCGTTTCCACCACCACCGTTTCTTGCATCCGACGTCAAATCCAACAAGCGATCTTGGGTCGCGAATCTCCTCACCAACGAGATTCGTATCAGTTGGGGTTAGTATTGAAATCCTAGTTTTTGTATTAATTATAAGTTCGAGTGGTGATTAAAGTTAGTTATGTTAGTGTGTGTTTTGGTATAGGTAAGTATAGGATTTGATCCATTTTATATAGGTTAAGTGAGTTTAAAAGTTAGAAAACCCTGAGCTAGCAAAACCTTTAGTGTTATGATGTATTAGAAGTTTAAGTTGGGTTTAAAACCCTAATTTCACTCTTGACAAAAAGATTGTTCTTTAGTTGCTTTTATGTGGGATTAAGTATGATTAAGTATAGGTGATTAAGATAGGAAGGTGATTAGTGAAGCAATTAAGTGTGATTACATGTTTTGGACTAGATTAAGTTATAACCTATGGAGTTAATTGAAAGATTATCCAATGTTTGGGGGAAAAGGAGTAAGAAAGAGAAAATAAAGGTGTAAGGGTTAAGAGGCAATAAACAAGCTTTCATTTGATTGGTTGAATGATAAATATCTTTCCTAAGTGGTCTTGCACCACATATTAGTCTCAAGGGCCATAACTAAGTCATTATTGAGACAAAACAAAACAAAACAAAACAAGAGAGAGCAAGAGAGAGGTGGAGCCGTGAGAAGGAAGAGAGAAACCAAGGGAAGTTTGCAAAGTTCAACCAAATTTCTGTTATAGATCTTCATCTTGAAGCATAAAGAATCCATCTTGGAGTTGGGTTGAGTTCATTAGTCATCATATAACCTTCATCTTGAGGGAAGAAAGTTCCTATGCAAAGCTAAGTGTGGTTTATGATGCTTGGGCTAGTGGAAATGATGATAATGGTTGTTAGTTGTGATTGATTATGGTGTCTCTTATGTTTATCACTTGATTTTATGGATTAATTTAGTGAAAAATGAGGCCTTGAGGTTCGGCCATATGAACTCTAATTAGGGTTTCATGCTAAACATGTTGGTTAGCTTTAATCTTGTGTTATTGAACTTGTTATGGTTGTGTTTGATGATGTATTTCATTTGTTTGGTGAGTGGGTGGTAGAAACTGATTTGGGGTTAAGAAACCCTAGGCTAAAGTGAGGATTAATTGCTTGGTTAGGGTTAATTTGGTTAGGGTTTGTTGCACTAATGGTTAGATTAAGTTAATGAGTGCACATGAAGTTCAATTAGAAGGTGTAGATAATATGTGGTTAGTTTGTGGAAATTGTATGGTGCAATTTCGGATCATTGGAAGCCTTCATAGGAGCTGGTTTAGGGTGTGTATTTGGTGTGCATTTAGCTAGAAAACCTGCATAACAATCATAGAACGGACCATGCATTTGCGACGCGCAAAACCGGCAAATCCGGGTAAGCAGGGCAGCCCAGCACCTGAACTTGAGCGCCATTTTTCTTGATACTATGTATTGATTCAGAAGTTTCTCAAAACATGAAAATTGTAGCCTCTTAGGTCCTGAATATGCCTACAAAATTTCCGGTCAAATGGATCTATGTACCCTGAGTTATGGCCAAAATAGTCGCATCTATTCTAAACTCAGAATTCTGCCGCGTTTCTTGTTTTAGCCTCTGACCATGTTCTGTCTGTTTTGATAACGTACGAACTGGGTGTTGACCTCTTCATAAGAAATGTATATCTTGGTCTTAGCTTCGAAACGGTATAAAGTTCATCCGAATCCGAGTTCCGTAGCTTCAGTTATGACCAAAACAATATCGGTTGTCAGAACTGCCTTCGAATTTGGACAGTTCTGACAGGAATGTTTAGACCCGTTTTCCTCCATGCTCTGTATTGATTCAACTTTTAGTCCAAACATGGAAGTTATAGCCTTATGGATGATATTTCTAACGCCTCTGGAATTTCTTGATTCCGATATCTGAGCCGTGAGTTACGGTCTTTCAAACAGGGCCTGTTTGGTAAACCAAAATGAAATGGCTGGAACTATTTTGTGCATTTTTGACCAATACCTATTGATATCTGGGTTGAGATGTTTAAATAAAAGTTTTAGCCCTTCCTCGTAGCTTCGAAACGGTGTCTTAACCACCTTGATTTGATATTCCTAACCTTTGATCAAAACGGTTTGAGATGGCAGATTTGGCCGTTTCCGTTTGCCGTTCTGCGCGCGCGCGTGTGTCCATTTTGCCGTTTCCGCACTTGCATGTGCCAATTTTGCCGTTTTACTTGTTTTGGGCATGTTAGTGGCCGTTTGTGATATAATGTGATGCAATCTTCTATTTCAGACCTTGGTGAGCTAGGCGGAGTGTGATACCCCAACTTTTAGGATACTATTGTTGTTTAGTTTCAAAAGAAAAAAAAATATTATGCTTCCTTTAGTTTATTTTTATTTTAAGACATTGTTTTGTTTTAAAGACTAGAAACCCTAAATTCTAGAAATAAAGTCTAATCAAAACCCTAATTTCATTTGTGACTGACCGTTTTCTCAAATTTCTCATATTTTAACCGAAATCCTAAATTCAATTTATGGAATTGTAAAACCCCTCACGTTTTCTTAAAAATGCCCTTTTATTTGGAAATTATTCATTTATTATAGCCCTACTACCCAATCATTCCACAATAAGTGCAAATGAACCTAGAAAGTAGGGTTTCACTTTTCATTTTCAAGTTGGAGCAAGTTAGGGTTTTCACGTGTATCCGTGGTGTAACTATCCGGTACGGTGCGAGGATCAAATTTGGTGCTTAAGAGTGACTTGTAAGTGAGAAATAATATGTGATTAGAAGCAATGATAAAAAGTTAGTGAATAGGAAGTAAAAACCCTAGTACGTGTGATTTAAGGAAAAACGTTGCGAACCGACGGGTACCGTGCACTACCGATTGAACACACCACTTGATCACCACTTTCTTACCATACAAGCTCATTAATATTTGAGCAAAATATCTCCTTATTTCCAGCTGGCTTTGACCGAAATTTAGGGCTAAAAATTGCAAGGAAAAGAAAAAAAAAAGAGTGGAATTGGTGAGGACACTTGTCGGCCACCTAAGGGCCTTGACCAAGACAACTTGTCTTGCCTTCTTATCACCTTGGGCTACCTTTCTTCCTCATTTTTTTTCTGCTGTTTGGCCGAGAGAGAGAGAGAGAAAAACCCAAGGGAGAGCTTCACCATTTCATCTTGAAATTGAATCATCCAAGTGAGGAAACAAAATTCTAAACCGATTAATTTGTGAGTTGTGACTTTGGGAAGCTAGGGGAACCAAAAATTTCAAGAGGAGGTGAAGTATTACTCTTGCAAGCTTCTTTTGTTGAGGTATAAGGTCTAACCATGGCTTTGGTCCTTTTATTTTTGCTTAAGTTGTTATATAACTCATATTTTGGTTAGATTAGTAGTTATCCAAGTTGTTGGGATGAATTTGAGGTGATGAATGTAAGTTAGGGTTTGATGATTTTCTGCCTAAACTTGTTGTATGGATAATATATGTTGTATCTAAGCTTATATAAGAGGTTGTGGTGATGATTGGAGCAAGAAATGAAGAAAGTTTCCATTGAAAACGAAAAATTCCAGATTTCTGAAAAAATGTAGCCCTGTTCTGTCCGGTTCCAGTTCGTGATGTTATAGGGCGAATTAGGCTTGGAATAAAATATAAAAGTTGTATAGAATGATATTTTATAGATTCCTACAAAATTTCAGCTCAATCGGAGCAACGTATCCTGTGAAAAGACCAAAATACCCTCGATGCCCTAGGATGTATCCAGTGATCCGTTTTAGACAGTTCATCTAGTTGACCGTGTCTATTCACTATGATCCATGCTCATTTAGCAATTTTCCAAAACATTAAAGTTTTAGTACTCTGTCTTAGCTTTTTAACACCTCCAAGAAAACCTTAAACGGACTTTGGTAGCCTGAGATATGGCCATTTAAATGTAGTGCGGTTAACTGGTCTATTAGTTGGAATTTGCTTCTGTGAATTGGGAAATTGATTGGGTTACACTGGAAATTTGACTAAGTGATCTTCATAAAAGTTGTAGGCCCTCGTCTTATCTTCGAAACAGTATAAGTTGCACCCCAATTCGATAAGCGTAGCTTCGGTTGTGTCCGTTACGTAAAACTCTATCAAATCTGTCTCTTGTTAAATTTCATTTCCGCACTTGTTATTAGTTTGATTTTTGTCCTTGTATTGTCTTGAGCCTATGGAATGGCTATTGAAATTAGATTGTTGTGTGTGTACCTTTGGGTTTGAATAAGGAAAATAATGAAGCCATAAATGGCTGGAAATAGGAAAATACAAAGGGCATGCTGCCCAAATTTACGCTCGAGGACTAGAGAAATATACTTGCGACTTGAGTAAGGGTTAAGAGTGATTACTACTTGAACTATCTAGGATACTTGCATCTTCTTGTTCCGAGGTATATAAGTAAGGACTTGGCCGAACTTGTACCCTTGGGAAATAAAATAATGACTGCTCGAAGTATGTTTTCCTTGTACTTTCGACTCAAATGGCATTTCCAAGTATAAATGTTATAAAGTTATATAGTTTGAAAAGCGAGCGAGTGTTTCACGAATATTCTCCAAGTAAATTTCCATGTCTTGATTCTTATTGAACAAAACGTCTACGTTTCAAACCTTAGTTGATTTTTAAAATTCTGAAACAAAGTTTTATCGCAGATTTGGTCTCCGAACCCGGAGTATAAACCAGACGTGATTACTAGGGGCACTTCATTTTGGTGAGTTCTTCCAAATACCTGATTGAACTGGACACTTGTTTCCAATACTTGATCAATATGATTAAATGATATATGATTGGCTTGATCGGACAGGAGTGTACTTTATCGCACTTGCCCTTATTTGATATATACTTGTTTATTGTTGAAATTGAATTGATATACTTGTTTATATTGTGCGCACTTCCTGGAATTCCAGAAACCCTGCGGCAAGTTACTCGGGTCGAGCCGGCAAGGGCTTGGTCGATTGGGTAACGAACCCTGGGTCTCTTGATTGTCGAGTGGAGTGATATCTCCTCGACTAATCGGTATACTCGAGTATTACCACCCGTGTTTATTGAGGATTTTGGGCCCAGTAGGGGGTGTGAATGGTGGACGGAGAGTAGTGTAAGTGGTGCTCTACTGGATTGGTTCCTTTACTTGAAAGTTGACGGAGTGTCAACTATTACGTGATCAAGCTCCTGATGATGAAATGGGAAGTTGGCTCCTGAGAGCCATTCGTATCCTTATGCTTTGGAATGATTATTGTTTATTGGATTATTGTTTCTTCTGAAAACTTTTACACTCGCACATTTTGAGATTTCTACTTGAAGTGTTATTGCTCACTTTTATGAACTCTTCATGCTCGTTACTTTGCTATATCAAAAAATTGTACTTATAAATAATGGTCAATTTGCTATTTGGAACCTCACTGGGCTTTTAGCTCATACCACGCCATTTATTTTCCTTACAGGGGTACGAGCGAGGCGTGAGACGTGTACAAACTAGCGTAGTCTAGTTGTTTTGAATTTTGTAATTGTACTCGCACTAGTCGCTCGATTAGGGTTGAATGTACTGAGAACTTAACTCTTTTGATGTATTTGGGACTGTATGGATGACTGAGATAGAAATGAATGTATTCGTATGTTCCAAACTTGGGAACCGTTATTTCGTTATTATTGAGATTGCACCATATTTTAATTGATGCGAGTGAGTGAGTCCTGGCGAGAGCTGGGCAGGCGGTCCGCTAAACCCTAGGGTACGCCCAGGGGGAGGTGGGGCCGTCACACGGAGCTGGTGGGGCCTACTACTAGCTAACACGCACGAAGTGGTTTCTACTCTTGTACTACTTTTGTGTTGTGCGTAAGTATTCGGGCCATTTTGTATATAACTTGCTTATGTGTTTAAGGTGAATGAAAGGGGACCTAGGCGAGGGTGTACTTCATCGCACTCGACCTAAACCCTAATTTACGTGCATATTTATACATGACATGTCAAAATGAATTATTTTGGGTTTGAACCCCTTGAGCTTGGAGCTCGGGGTGACTTTCGTGAGTTCGTGAAAAATGTTGAAGTTGTGGGCCGATCTCAAGACCTGGATGGACTATTCGAGCCGGCCGGGGCTTGGTCGAAGTCAGTCCAACCTAGTATGAGGTCACCAAGTTTGTGAATCTGGTTCACCGAGTATGTGAACCAAGTTTGTGAACCAAGCTCAATTTCATTCGCTCAAGCAAGTTTGTGAGGTGACTGGCCAGTGAGGGTGATAAGGTGTTAGGTGGGAGTACAAGTGGAGTTCTACGGACCTTATTTATGGTTGACAGGAGGTCACGCATGGCAAACGACTTGGCTTTGGAGCCAACCCGTATCCTACCATTGTGATGTTACATTCCTGTATTGATGTGAAATATTTGAATTTTATATGTTTAGTTGAATGTGAAATTTACCGTTTTACCCCTGTTTACTTACTAAGCATATAGCTTACCCTGTTTCCTTTGTTTTCCTTAGCAGGGGACGACGCGGGCAACTCCTTGGCACATTCACTAGAATAATTAGGTTTGCTTGTAATAGTTGGATAATTAAGATGTTTGTTTTTGTTTTAGTGGTTTGTATAAGGACCCTCCTTAGGGTCTACGTTTTTCTGGTTGTTATCATAATGTAATATAGTGGCTTGACTAGCTGCTTTTGGGGATGTAAATAGAACTCTTTCGGAGTTGGCTATTGTGAATAGTATGCTTGTGGTTTATCTAGTTTTTTTGTTTACCTAGCTTTTATTGCTTTAAGTTTTGAGTCCTGGCGCGAGCCAGGCAGGCGGCCCGCCGATACCCTTGGGTTCGCCCTTGGGAGAAATGGGGTCGTCACAGATATTTCTTGAGCATGGACACGTGGAAAACATTGTGAATTCGAGACTGACTTGGTGGCAATTCCAACTTATAGCCTACATTCCCTACACGTTGAAGGATCTTGTATGATCCTACAAATCTCGGTTGTAACTTCTTCCCTTTCCTGCCATCAAACTCGCTTTCAGAGGAGTAATGTTAAGAAAAACTTGATCTCCAACCGCAAATTCTAAATCCTTCCTTCGGTTATCTGCATAACTCTTTTGACAACTTTGTGCGGTTTGATTCCTCTGGCGTATCAATTTCACTTTTTCGATCACCTCCTCAATCCAAAACACTGTAGTCGGGTCCAAGATTTTTCGTTCACTTACTTCATCCCAATAGATCGGAGATCTACACTTCCGACCATATAGTGCTTCGTATGAAGCCATTTGAATGGAAGAATGAAAACTATTATTATAGGCAAATTCCACCAAAGTCAAATACTTACTCCAACTCTCCCTAAAATCCAAAATACAGGTCCTCAACATGTTCTCAAGAGTTTGAATCATCCTCTCAGACTGTCCATCTGTCTGGGGATGGTAAGGAGTGCTAAAATTCAATTTAGTCCCCAACACTTCTTGTATCTTTTGCCAGAACTGCGAGATAAATTTAGAGTCTCGATCGGACACAATACTTACAGGAATTCCTTGTAGCCTTATAATCTCATCCAAATATAACTTAGCTAACTTCTCCAACGGGTACTTCATACTAATCGGCAGAAAGTGAGCCGATTTGGTCAATCTATCTACTATTATCCAAATGGTATCATGACCCTTTTGTGTCCTAGATAATCCAGATACAAAATCTATGGTGATATTTTCCCATTTCCACTCAGGTATCTCTAAAGGTTGCAAAAGACCTGATGGTTTCTGATGTTCGATTTTAACCTGTTAGCAAATTAAGTAGGTCTGGACAAACTGGGCAATTTCTTTCTTCATGTTCTCCCACCAGTACAAACTCTTCAAGTCCTGGTACATTTTATTCCCTCCAGGGTGTACCGTGTACTTAGATCGATGTGCTTCTTCCAAAATTTCCTTCTTAAACCCTTCGTCCTTTGGCACTACTATCTGATTCCTAAACCTCAATATGCCATTCATTCCCAAGTTAAAATCCGACTTTTCTCCCTTTTTGACCTTTTCCAGCCACTTTTGCACTTCAGGGTCCCATCCCTGAGTCTCCTTGATACGTTCCAACAAAGTGGATGTCACGACAATATTCCCCAGAATTACTTTGCTCGATTCAAGTCGAGGGTTCCATATACTAACTTCTTCCAACAAGTGCATCTCTTTAATCATCAATCCTGCCACTTGCACTTGGCGACTTAAAGCATCGGCCACTACATTGGTTTTTCCTGGATGGTACTTTATCGTGCAATTATAATCTTCCAAGAATTCCATCCACCTTTGTTGTCTCAAATTCAACGCCTTTTGAGAAAACAAATGCTTAAGGCTCTTGTAGTTTGTAAAAACCTAGAATGTCACTCCATATAGGTAATGCCTCCACTTCTTTAATGCAAATACTACCGCCACTAACTCTAAGTCATGAGTTGGGTAATTTTTCTCGTGCGGCTTTAATTTCCTAGAGGCATACGCTATCACTTTTTCATTTTGCATTAATACACATCCCAAACCTTCCTTGGAAGCATCTGTGTAGACCACAAAACTATCCTTCCCATTCGGTAAAGCTAATACAGGTGCTCTTATTAAACGTCTCTTTAACTTTTGGAAACTTTCTTCACACTTAGGACTCCATATAAATTTCTCACTTTTCTTAGTCGGCTCAGTCATGAGTCTAGTAATCCTAGAATAATCCTTGATAAATTTCTGGTAATACCCTGCTAACCCTATAAAACTTCAAACTTCAGTAGGGTTTTCCAGTTGTTTCCATTTAGAGACTGCTTTAACTTTGGTTGGATCCATTTTAATCTTGTCCTTAGAAATTATATAACCTAAGAATGTCACTTCTTTCAACCAAAACTCACACTTGCTAAACTTAGCATACAACTGATGTTCCCTCAGAGTTTGTAAAATAATTCTCAAATGTTTCTCGTGATCCTCCATAGTTTTAGAGTACACCAGTATATCATCGATGAACACCACTACAAACTGATCCAGATAAGGCTTAAAACTCGATGCATTAAATCCATAAAAGCTGCAGGTGCATTGGTCAATCCAAACGGCATTACTGCGAAATCCAAATGTCCATACCTCGAGTTAAAAGCAGTTTTAGGTATATTCTTTTCCAAAATGCTCAACTGGTAGTAACCCTGTCTGAGATCCAACTTCGAGAATACTATCGCCCCTTGCAACTGGTCAAAGAATTCATCAATGTGGGGCAAAGGGTACTTATTCTTAACGGTGACATCGTTCAAGCCTCGGTAATCTTTACACAGCATTAAACTCCCATCCTTTTTCTTAACAAACAAGACCGGGGCTCCCCACGGGTGAATCACTCTCCTTTATAAAACCTCGCTCCATTAAATCCTGTAGCTACAATTTCAACTCTTTTAATTCAACTGGAGCCATCCTATACGGCGTCTTAGAGATAGGTGCTACTCCCGGAGTCACACCAATCTTAAAAGCTATTTCCCTTTCTGGGGGTAAAGAGTCTAACTCTTCTGGAAAGACATCCGGATACTCCTTTACTACAGGCATATCTTCCAATCTCACTTTATCATTAGGAGTATTTATAAGAAAAGTCAAATACCCCTGAGCTCCTTTGCTTAACATTTTTCTTGCTCGAATCCCGAAATAAGTGCAGACAAGGCTAATCTACCCCTTACATCCAATTTCAGGGTTGCCTCTCCTGGAATGCACAACTCTACCATTTTCGTTTTACAGTTCAATTGAGCATTGTAACGGGCTAACCAGTCAATTCCTGAGATAACATCATACCCCGTAATCGCTAAACCCATCAGATTGGCTAGTAATTTCCGTTCTCCAACATATATCTCACAATTTCTATACACCAAATTAGCTAGTAAACTTTGATCCCTAATAGGTGTTTTAACCTCCAAATCACAAGATATGACACCCCCACTTCTCCCAAGGGCAAACCCAAGGGTATTGGCGGAACACCTGCCTAGCTCTCACCAGGACTCGGTACTAATTCAATTTCCACTCAAAAATAACCAATCGATACTAAAAATCGAAGAGATAAAGGAAGGTCAATTCCTCAATAACCGTTCAAGTCTTACATCATAATCTACCCAATTACTTTACATTCCCAAAATATACAGCTTCCAAAATCAATTTCTAAACAAATACATTCACAATTGTAATCAAGTGAAGCATCAAGTAAGTTTCTCCAGAATTCCTCCCATTTCAACTCCTGTTAAGGAAAAACAAATCTAACGGGGTGAGCGGACGCTCGTGAGGCCAAGAAAACGTGCAAGACAAGTAATTCAATAGCAATAACACTTACACAATAGTGAAAACTATAACATTCAAGAAATTCACAATTTATAATAAGCCTCCTTGAGTAGGATATAGCAGCTCTCAGGAGCTAAATCTTTGTTTACTTTGCCCCAAATTCAATTCAATACATTCTCGTGACGACACCCTATCATCCGGGTAGATAATTAAATTCATAGCACTTTACGTATTTCATTTATGTTTTTGAGATGACTCGAGAGGCACCTCCCACCCAAATCGGTATGGTACTTACTATCGCTCAGCTTATAGGTCTGAGACGATTCGAGAAGTATCTCCCACCAAATCGGTGTGGTACTTGCTATCGTTCAGAGGTCGATGAGACACCGCTCCAATCGACTTAGAATGCTTAATGGTTCTGAGACGATTCGAGAGATACCTCCCACCCGAATCGGTGTGGTACTTGCTATCGTTCAGAGGTTTAGGGTATTGAGACGACTCGAGAGGTACCTCCCACCCGAATCGGTATGGTACTTACAATCGTTCAGTGGTCGATGAGGCATCGCTCCAATCAACTTATCATGGTTTAGGATATTGAGACGATTCGAGAGGTACCTCCTACCAAATCGGTGTGGTACTTACAATCGTTCAGTGGTTGATGAGGCATCGCTCCAATCGACTTATGCAACCATAGCATAATTTATCATTTCATTCAATCATTCAATACATTCAATCATTCATTTCATTTCAATCAAGTCATTCATGATTCAGTCATTTCAACTCAAGTCATTCATTCATTTCAATTCAATCAAGTCATTCATGATTCATTTAAATGAGACCGAGTGTGGTAAGGTACACACTCGATTCAATATTTTCAAAATCTCCAATTACTAATAGCAATTAAGCACATATCAAGTTTACCTACACTTGACACTCACCAAGTAAACAAAGGACAAATTGTCACTTGAAGGTTCAGGCGTCCACCGTGGAATCCTCTTGAAGGTCCTCTTGTGTGCCTGAGCAAGTAATAATGAACTACTACTTAGAAACCCCATTTATCGAGGAAGATTGTACTAGAGTACAATCTAAGAAAATCTCATGAAAATGAGCCTTAATTAATCGTAAATCGAGGCTCAAAGGTGGGGTTTTAAAACACAAGAGAAATCTGGATTTCATCTTTGAAATCAAGTCTAAAACGATCAAGTGATATCAAAGGAAAAGAGAGAGTTTGAAAAACTCCATTTCCTTTAAGTTAGGAATTTTCAGATTTGTTACATGTACTTTGAAAAATCGTATCTCACTCTCTACAAGTCCAAAATTGGAAAACTTGGTACCGTTGGAAACTACTTCCAAAGTACTAAAAGTTTGTAGAAGAACTATTCCATGATTCCAAATGGAAAATATTCAAAATTCGACTCAAAGTTGCTGTTTTGGAATGCCAAGATAAATTTGGGTTGATTTTCAGCAAAGTTTGGAAATTCGGCAAAATTCACACAATGCGAACTAGCCTCTGAAATTCGAAACTCAATTACAGTTACAATACTCAACAAGCAGAACAAGAATTGGAGTTTTGAGCCCCAAGATATGGCGGCTCACTGAACAAAGATTTTCCAGGTTAAAGCTTGAACTTTGGTACTTTAGTTGGGCATCGAAATGGACTCGGAACGGCACCAGAGTTGGCAGTATTACACTACTATATAAGGGCTATTCCTCTGTAAATTTTCATGCAAAAACTCGCACGGAAAGTCAGTTAACAAAACCATTGAAGTTCCAAGAATTTCCAAGGTAAATCTGCCTTGTACTTTCGTTTTCCTTTTCTCAAACATTTGGCCAATGAAAATTCCTCGAACATGATTCATTTATGAAGATAAAGTCTAAGGAACATCCAAAATACATTTTGTAGGTGATTAACACCCAGGATTTCAAATAACAAGTCCCAAATCAAGATTAGCTATAAATCAGTCTAGAATTAGGGTTTTCTTTCACGAAAATAGCTCTGAAATCTGGCCACATCTCACTCAATTCAACTCAGAATTGAGCGTGATTGGTGGCATTGAAAACTACATTCATAAGGCTATAATTTCTTAGAAGGAATCATTTTAAAATTCTATCCTCAACTAGCTCATATTTGAGCATCAAGTCGCAGCTCAAAACAGGGCTTCCAGTACAGACGAGAAACAGAACAGGCAATTTGACAAGGTTGGTACAGCTCACTCAGGTGGAATCAGGGCATGCATTTTATACCGTTAGAAAACTGGAAGTGTCTAGTTTCTAATGCAGCAAACGGTACTCGATTTGGATGTCGGAAAAAAGAGTTATGGCCGAAACAAAATCACTGCCAGAGAGGCTCTGGTTACGTTTCCAGTTTTGCTACATTTTCGAAATCTCAACTTTTGGCCAACCAAATTGGATGATTTTTGGTGGAAACTTTCCACACAACCCACACAACATATTTACATCAACATAAAGCCAATCGGATCACAAAAATTGCATTAAAGAGCACGGCAATAGCAGGGGCATAACCGGTCTTTTTTCCCATTTCACTTCCTTTGAGTTTTCATCCACAAAACAACTTATTTTCACTATATTAAGCACTAATCCAACATAAATAACATCAAATCTCATCGAATCAGTTCATCAAGCCATTGTGGGATTTCATAGAGCCCACTCACAAGATTTCCAACCATATAAAGCTACCCATATGAATCTATGAGCTCACAAGTGCAATACAACTTCCATAAACTAAGATTCAAGAGGTTGATCGTTGATTACCTTCTTAGATGACTAAAGCAGAAAATTTCGGTCCTTTGAAGCTCAAGAAAACCGTGCAAATGAAGCCCCTTTCCTAGCTTGAGTTGTTCTCCAAGTGGTTTGCAAGGTGTGTGTAAATTTTGAGGTGATTTGGGTGAGAATTGAGTGGTGAAATGAAGAGAAAATTTTTGGTTCTTCTCCTCCTTGGATGGCCGGCCAACAAGAGTTAAGAGAGAGAGTGGGTTTGCTGAAAAATGAAGCTTCCTTGAGAAGCTTAAGTGTGTGGCTCAAAATACTCCAAAAGTCAACTCTCCCTCCGCACGCGCGCGCGTGCGTGCGTTTCGTGCTTGATTCCTTTCGAGTTTGTTTCACTTGTGCACTAAACCTCTAATGCACTTCCATTCATACTATTATTATTCATTCTTAATAGCTCCAAAATAAAGGTCTTAAGTCCCTCAATTAATCGCACGCGTGAAACGCGTACTTCCGATTTGTGCGCGATAAAGTGGAAATTCCAAGAAATTCTTATAACGATAGTATCACTAACTAATACTTGAACACTTAAATATAAAAATACCTATTCAAGACTAATGTACAAGTTTCTAATTTTCCAAACTTATTGTATTCTCGAATCGATTATTGACTCCAAACGCGTATTCACTATTCTCACTTAACGAGCTTTCAAAAATAAAAGTTTGAAATGAGTCATTTTAAAAATATAAGCAAGTCATAGTTCCATGCAATTGGATCTAAGAAGATTGAAATAAATTATTTGGAGAAAACGGACAATAAAATATTTAAATAAACTGGTAATAGGAGTGTAAAATAGGTAAATTTTTGCGAGTCCTCATATAAGGTAACTTAATTGGCTTCAGATCTATTCCACTCATGAAGTTAGGATTCACAAACGAATGTGTCACATTTGGATCAATTAAAACCTTAGCTAAACGGTGAAAAATAGGGATCGTACCTTCGACCACCTTAGTAGCATCGAGAATTTGTTGATGATCCAGTGCATAAACTCTAACCGGTACTCTAGGTCGACTTCCCCCAGCACTAGTCTGCCTTGATGCTGATTTTTCTGGCCATTGAGTACTACATCTTACTTTTGGCACCTTCGGATAACTCGCGAGTTGGTGCTCAGCACTACCACAGAGCAAACACTTTCCCAACTTTCTCAAACAATCATTCTCTAAGTGATTTGGTTTGCCACAGTAACCACAGTTGACTTGAGGGGTTACAGCCGGACTACTAGAAGGCACTCCTCTCGCTTGAACTGTCCCACTACGACCTCCTCTGGATAAAACTCCCCTTGAAACTCCTGCGGTCCTTACTCCTCCCATTCCTCTTCCCATCTTGGAAGGTGGGGTACGCTTACTAGCCTGTCTAGAAGTATAACCAGAAATATTCCTTTTCTTAGAGTGAAAGTCCCTAACTTGCATCCTTGCGTTCTCAACTCTCTGTGCTTTCTCCAAAGCTTTAGTAAATGTAGAGATTTGGGCTGCAGCCAAGCTCTCCTGAATCTCCACATTAAGCCCTTATATAAAACATCTTGTCCTTTTCCGCTCATTAGTCACCAATTCGGGAGCGTACTTAGAAAGCTTAGTGAAATTCCTTTCATACTCGGCTACACTAAGAGTTCCTTGTCTTAACTTGATGAACTCATCCTCCCGTTTCTCTTGGATCAGAGGTGGAAGAAACTTCTCATTAAACTCCCTCGTAAAGTTTTCCCAATTCCAAAGGGTTTGGGCTCTCTCCCACTTTCCCCTTATCATGTCCCACCAGGCACCTGCTACTCTCTCAAATTGGAAAGCAACAAAGTTCACTCGCCTATGTTCGGTATAATATAAAGCGGCGAATATGTTGGTCATCCTCTCCAACCAGTTTTCCGCTACCTCGGGATCAGGTTCTCTAGTGAACTTAGGCGGGTTAAATCTCAGAAACCTCTCCAAGGCTCTATCTTCCCCTCTATCCTAGGCCCCAGGTTGGTTAAGCGGTCCTGGACCCTGTCTCTCAGCTAACCGTTCAAGGATATCAGTTATCCTATTAATGGCAGTAGCCACTGGGTTACCCTCTAGATTCTCTTGTCCTTGGGTCGGTCCAGTTGCCGATCCCTGATCATCCCTGTGAGGTTGGATTTGCCTAGTCCCTCGCCCACGACCTCGACCACTCCTTCATCCGTCCATAATCCTTGTTATGCCTAGTGCAAGAAATAAAATAATTACGCGAGAAATTACTTAAAATAAGAGCCAATCATGAAAACATTGAAAACAACAATAGTTTATATATATTAGCACTTTAAAGTCCATACAATTAGCAAGTCATGGGATATTGAAAAAAAAAATATAGCACACAAGCGCCACAAAAGTACTTTTGGTCATGTACGACTAAAGTAGAGTCAAGTGCCTCAAAAGTAGGCCACACAGTCAAGTAAAATATAATGGTCTTTGCACTAGCATCACCCCAGCTATTTCTAACTACTAAAGTCAAAAGTCTATCACTCTAGGTCTAGTCCACAGTAGGGCTATCAAATGGAGTCTTCTCCTCAAAGTCCTCCTCCGGATCCTCCCCTGAGCCGGACTCTGAACAACGTCCATCACCTCGTCAATCAGAATAGTAGTATCTGCCAGGATCCCAGTGGCCCGATCCCAGACCTCCTCGCCTATCCTAGTAAGTCGAACCCTAGTTCTCTGAAGCTCATTAAGGGCGGCCTCAGCCCTAGCCACCTCACCCAATAATGTCCCCTCTAGCTCTGCAATCCGATCACTCTGAGCGTTCACCATAAGGCTTAACTCCTCCACCTCCTAAAGTAGAGCTATGTTGGTATTCACCAACTGGCGACGCTCATCGTCAAGAGCAAATACGAGATTATTCAAGTAAGCATATGTCGCCCTACAGAGACATCGAGGATACCTAGAAAAAGGTGAGTAATGCACACGAGCTCCTCCACCCTGTGCTCAGTAGTAAATAGACCTAAGGGGCATCACGTAGCCATTAGCCTGACCATTACCATTAGCAGCAGGTTCCCCATTTTCATTCTCCATCCCTGCAAAACAACCACAATTTTCGGGTTAGAAACTTAGAGTCACTAATTAGCTCAAATATTACTTAAAGGATAACTAAGTTATCTCATTCCTAATCCCCATAGTAAAGTCTCTAATATATCTCCCAAATAGATCTCTAACCTAGCGCTCTGATACCAACTGTGACGCCCCTACTTCTCCCTAAGGCGAACCAAAGGGTATCGGCGGGACGCCTGCCCAACTCTCGCCAGGACTCAGTACAATTTTCGTTCAAGCTTAATACCATAATAACTAATAAGACAAGACGGCGTAAGAAAGAGAAGCCGATTTCATATATAAATATCTAATCTTACACCACAAGTTCAAAATACATCCATTTTCCAAAATATACAACTTTCAAAAGATGTCTAGACAAATACATTTCCAAAATTCTAGCCAAAAGAGCCATCAAGTAGGCTTTTCCATAATCCCTTCTAGTTCAACTCCTGTTAAGGAAAACAAATCTAACGAGATGAGTGGATACTCGTGAGGCCAAGAAAACATGCAAAACACGTAGTTCAAATAACAATAACACTTGGACAAGAATGGAAGCTGTAACATTCAAGTAAGTCACAATTAACAATAAAACACACTTGATAAGGATACAGGAGCTCTCGATAGCTATATTCCACTTGCTCGATCCAGTACCTCCACGAGTTGACACTCCCTCAATCGGGTAGGTTATAATCCGTAAAACTTCTCTTACACTTTCCCCGTTCAACGTTTCTCCCCCTGCTCCGGGCCCGTACTTCTTTTATATAAGATGATACTACTCGAGTATGCCAAGTGAGATCACTCCAATAGATCAAGGTTATACACTTTTCCCATGGCTCACCAAGCTTCTCGACCAAGCCCATGCCGGCTCGAGTCGCAAGGTCGGCCGATGAGATTTGGGCGTCCCCCACTATTATCACTAGAAGTCGAGGAGATTCACTCCAATCGATATATGCAACTACAGCATATTTAACCATTTCAACACTTCACTTAATGTACTTGACAATTCATTTCAAGCAATTCAAATACACTTCACTTAAACGAGAACGAGTGCGATAAAGTACACACTCGACCCAGCATATTCAACATACTCAATCAATAATAGCAATTAAGCACGTAACAATTTTTCACACACTTGACACTCACCAAGTCAAGATAAGAGTGAGTGAACGAGAAATTAAGTCGTTAGGCGTCCGCTTCGAGATTCTCTTGCAGATCTCCTTGAGCACCTAGACAATTAACAAGTATTCTCACTCACAACCATGTATTTATCAGTAAAGCAGGTACAGTCATTTAGACTAGTCAATACTTCAAACAAAGAACCTTAACCACTCAAAATAAAGGTTCAAAAGTGAGGATTTATTAACACAAGAAAAACTGATTTCCTCCATGAAATCGAGTTTAAAATGGTCAATCAATATCAAAGGATAGGGAAGAGTTTCCAAAAACTCATTTCCTATCGAGTCGGAAAATTTCAGTTTTGCACATCAAATTTAGAAAAACCAGAACTTGCACTCAGTAGGTCCAAAATTGGAAAACTTTATACCATTGGAATCTTGTTTCAAGGTACTAAAATTTCCTAGAAGACACTTTTCAAAGATTCTAAATGGAAGACATTCAAATTTCAGCTCAAAGTGGCTGACTTGAGCATAGGAGACAGTTTCAATCATGTTTTTCGACAAACTTTGGAAATTCGGTAAAATTCACAATAAGTGAACTAGCCTCTAAAATTTGTAATACAATAATAATTTTAAACAGAGTTTCAAACACAACAAACGGAACTAAATTCGAAGTTTTGAGTGTCAAGATATAGCAGCTCAAAATTGGCTAAAATTGGAGACTGTTCGGTCAATTTTCCAGATTTGAAGAACAACTTTGGCACATCATTTGTATATCGAAATGGTCTTAGAATGACACCAAATCTGGTACAATTAAATTCCCATATGAGGGTTATTCCTCTATCAAATTTCATGTAAAAACTCGCACGAGAAGGTAGTTAACAAAACTACCAAAATTCAAGAAATTTCCAAGACAAATCTGTCTTCTTGTTTTCTTTCCCTTTTCAAACACTTTGCACCATGAAATCAGTCCCATTTTGATGCATTTGTGAAACCAAGATCCAAGAAATATTTCATAAGTAATTGATAGTTGGTTGACATCAAAATTTCAAAATAAAACATTTCACAAACAACTAAACTAGTCGGCCAGCAAAAAAGAAGAGTTTTCCAGTTTTGTCGCAGTTTGGAAATTTGACCCTATCTCATTCAATACAACTTGGAATTGCGAATGGTTGGTGGCATTGGAAACTAGAATCATAAGGTTACATTCCATCAGAACAAATCATCAAAAAATCTCTTGGACAACACCAGACTTCCTTTCGAAATTCTCTTGGACACCTGCGGTAATATTAACCAACCATCACTAAATACAAACCATCTTTAGCCAAATCCTTCCCCTTAAATCATCACTCATATACACCCTAAGTCACTTAGCACACAAGGAAGAAAAGTCATTTGCTTAATTAACTAAGACAATACATCAAGAGAGGTTTAAATCCTTCAAAAATCATAATTCAAAATGAGGGGTTAAAGTCACAAGAGACTTTGTATCCCTCCATGAAATCAAACTTAAAACGGTCTAACAATATCAAAGGAAAGTTGTAAGTTCTTAAAAGAACATTTTTTATCCAAACCAGAAATTCAGCTTTGTGCGATGCTACGTGAAAAATCATATCTTGAGTTTCGTTAGTCAAAAAATTGAAAACTTTATACCATTGGAGACTAGATTCAAAGGACTACAATTTTCTCGAAGACACTTTTGTAAGATTCAATCCACAAGTAGGTCAAATTTTGGCCTCAAGTTACAGCTCTACCAAGTTTAAAAGCACATCAGGTTTTGAATTGCAGTCAACTTTGGAAAATCATAAATATTCACAGGAGTTGAGAAAAATTCTGAAATTTGTACAGTAGAAAGTACTCTGAATCTAGTTTCAAATGCATCAAACAGAACTTGATTTAAATTTTACTACACCACGATATCAAGATTTTTCTAAGACTGGTCAATCACACCTGCGAGAATTTTTCAGAAAACAGGGCAGTGTGTATCTCTCACTCTTGGCTTCTTAAGTCCAAAATTTTTGCTCAACCTACTCACACATCCATAGCTTAACATCTAACAAAGGGTATTGAGCTAGATTTCACCCCAAAAATTCGAAAATGAAGGTTGGAAACCAGCTGGTCAGGTCAGCCATTGCACAGAGAAAATTTCTGGAATCTTGTCCTTCAACAAATCACATTCAAAATTCATCCAATGCATGAGATTTCCACAACAAACACAAACCAACATATATCCAGCCTTTTAGCATCAAAATCTACCATAGATTCCATCATAAAACATGAAAGATCCTCAAGTCATCTAGCCTAAATTTTTAAGGTTTCAAATACCCTTTCATAACAACCCACATCTACTACCAAATCTTGCATGGAATTAAAGATCAAGTAGAGTGGAACTAGTTACCTCTTCCAAGCTTCTTCAACTCTAGTTAATTCCAAGCTTTGCACCACCAAATCCACCAAGAACCACCACAAGACAAGGCCTTTCCTCAAGCTTGAACAACTTCCAAAGGTGTGAAGATTTTTGGGGAGATTTTTGGAGCAAGATTTGTAGTTGAAGAAGGAGTTTTCTTCCCCTCTTTTGAAGCTTCAAGGGCCGGCCAAGGAGAGAGAAAAGGAGAGAAGATGAAGGCTTGGTTAGTGATTTGAAATGAAGTGAAAGATGGCTGTTTAGTGGTTTAGGAAGTCAACTAGGAATAGTTGCAAATAGTGTCATGCACTCACTAGTTTCCCTCTTGTTTTGTACTCTTAAATACTAATCTTCCAAGATAGTTTCTCTTACTCCACTAATACTCATTCTTACTAGTTCGAGGTTAATTCTCCAAATTGCCAATTAATCGCGCCGATGTGGCTTTTTGAAAAATTTTGACGAGTAAGCGATAAAATATGATTTAAGTAAAGTTCATGCTAAAGTGATAAAATTAAATGACATGCCAATGCAAATAATTTTTAAAATAGGTGAAATGAAGAGTAAAAGTGCGAGTCCTCACAAGTTCTATATGCCATTAATGCATAATGTAATTTTTCATGCCAATCTCGATTTGTTTCAGTCATCTTGTGGATGATCTAAATCAGATTTTTATTTGTAACTTCCACAACTCCATTCATCTGAGGCATATAGATAGTAGAATTTCGGTATTTGATTTTGAATTGATTATTGATATTTTTTGCATTGTGAGTAATTACTGTTTCTAGCACTCCAAAACGATATATAATATTGTTTTTTAAGAAATCTATCATTACCTTCTTTGTTACATGCTTCTAAGACACAGTTTCAACTCATTTAGTAAAATACTTAATCGCCACCAAGATAAATTGATACCCATTTGAAGCAGGAGGCTCAATAGCTCCAATCACATCTATTCCCCACATTAAGTATGGCTAAGGAGCAGTCACACTATGTAGTTCTTTAAGAGGGACGCATATAACATCGCCATGTATTTGATACTTTTCTGACAAAATCTACATAGTCATGCTCCATAATGAGCCAAAAGTATCATGTTCTCATGATCAACTTAGCCAATAAATGCCCAATCATGTATAGTCCACATACACCGTTGTGCATTCTTTCATCATATAATCAACTTCCTCTCCAACAATGCACCTTAGAAGGCCCAAATCAGATATTTTCTTATACAACACTTCTCCACTTAAGAAAAATTTTGATGACATTCTACACAAGTAACCTTTTGCAGTTAAATTGGCACCAGGAGGATAGGATCCCATATTTATGAATTTCTTCATACCGTTATATCAAGGATGACCATCAGAAGTCTTTTTCTTAACCAGACAATGTACTGGCTTTTCTTGAATTGAACCTATATAGGCTCAATGAGTAGCTCATCCGAATATTGAATCATTAAAGACAAGGTAGTTAAAGTATCAGTGAAAACATTGTGAATGCGAGGAATATGGCTGAACTCCAAGTTTCTAAATTTACTAGTCATACTAAGCAAACTACAATGGTACGGTATAATCTTTGAATCTCGGGTTACACATTGTTTGAATGTTTGATGCACAAGTAAGTCGGAATCACTGAATTCTATCAACTTATTGATTTTCACTTCCAATTCTAATATCATACCCCAAAAATATGTGTGACAACGCCACCTTCCCCTAGGGCGTACTCTAAGGGTTAGCGGACTGCCTACCCAGCTCTCACCAGGACTAACTGAACACACGGTTGTCAAATCATATAGTGCGATTGCACGTCGAATATACTCTTCCACGGGCACGACACGAAACGAAAACGAAAAAAAAATGAAACTGGAAAACACCTGCCACGTCACAATCCGACCGGTTTCCGGCCGGATTAGAGGCAGAGGCTGAACATAAATGGAACTCAAAATACCCTGTCAATCCGGCCAGCTATCCGGCCGAATGGGCGGCCGGATTCTCTTCCCGCCAAATTTTTTTTCTTTCTTTGTTCAAATTCCACGCTCGTCCGAAATCCAATCAAGAACAAGTAAACTTTATATAACATTAGAAAAGGTACAATACCAAGGAAATATATACCACATAAACATGAGAAACACTTTTCTATACACACATTGGTAAAATTGCAAAATCAAAAGGGAACATTGGATCGAAATACATTTAGGGTTTCCAACTACCGAGGAGCTATACAAAAGAACAAAAGAATATCTAAGTAGCTCAACTCGCTTCTCAAAATCATGATTTCCAAAAGTGGTTTCTGTAAGGAAAACAAAGATAACGAGGGTGAGCTTACGCCCAATGAGGTACCAACAAGTCACACGTCCAAGATTCACATCATGCTCAATTATACATGGCCAGTAACCACAGAAGAAAAAGCATCACAAGGCAACTAGAAGTAAAAGGATACAGTCGGCTCTTAAGAGCCAAGTCCCCCTTTTGCAGTACTTGATCTCAATCTCGTTGACACTCCGTCAACATCAGAAGAAACGAACCTAACCGTAGATCCCACTTTACACCAAGTACCTTCCACCAAACATTCCCCTTTCCGGGCCCGAATACCTTACAGAAACAGAGAGGGTAATACTCGAGTATACCACAAAGTCAAGGAGATAACACTCCACTCGACAACCAGTAAATCCATGGCTCGTTATCTAATCGACCAGGCCCTTGCCGGCTTGACTCGATTACGACCACTGAGGTTTGAGCGCAAATATCACAGTAAAGTCGTTGGACACTTGCCCCAAATGACATCAAACCATGCACAAGTAACCAATTCACAGTTATACAGTAATCAATCACGCAAGTAAGAGAACGAGAGTGATAAAGTACACTCTCGTCTCATGCACAGAACTCACAGTCATTCACTCCAAAGATTCAATTACAAATAACCATTTAAGCATTAAATCATGCAATGGTACACTCACCAGCTCAAGTAAAGCAAATTCGCAAATTTCCGTCCAACGTGGGCCTTGGATCACCGGCACGTCCTAAAACAAGCAAGAAACAACAATTGAGACTCGAACACGAGGCGTGTACTGATTCAATAAACCACTAATGCAAGACCAATATAGCTTGGAAAGGAAAATAAATAACATTTAGGGCTAAAAGCTTAAACAAGCCCAAAACCTTTCATTTCTACCCAACCTCAACCTAAACTCAAAGGAACTCAATATCCTCAACATTTGGACAGCATTTCCCCTAAAATTTCAGATTTTCCATCCTACAAACAACCATTTAAATTCATCCAAAACAACCACAAGTACACATACAAATTATAGGCTATTCAACACACCTCATTAGAGTTACAATACCCTTCAATTTTACCCAAATAAGAGCTCAACAACCAACCATAGTAAAGCCCTAATTAGAAGCCCTAAAACTGAAATTTTCCGCACAAGCTGAAATTTTCCGCAACCAACACACAAAAGCTCCATTTTACACAATATAAAGCTATCATTCCATGGCCAACCATAATCATCATATGAAAACAGAAAAATCACCAAAAAATCTGAAATTTAACTAACTCCACTTTAATCCATGAAATCTTCCATAAAACAACCTATTTAGCCACTACAAGTCACTAATTTACCATTATTACAAACAAATAAGGAGTTTCTAAGTAAAGTACCTTGAAACCTCAAGAAAGGTAGCATTTTAGTGTTTCCTCTTCCAAAACAACTCTACCAATACCCTAACCCTCCTTAGCAAGTGACTTTTATGGACAAATTTGAGATTTTAGTGGTTGGATTTCAACATATAAGCAAGAAAAGGAAGCCAAAAGTTGAAGCTTGCTCTCTTCTTTCCTCTCAAGGAGCTCAGCCAAGAAGGGTGAAAATGAAGATGATTTTGGGTCTAAATTGATGCTTTAGTAAAGGTAAAAAAAAAGTGGTCAAAGTCCAACTTTGAATAGTAAGGCAACACGTGGCACCTTTTATGTTTAAAGCTATCTTCTTGTCTCCCCATGGTTAATCCATCTAGGTAACCTCTAATTATCTCCTAACACCTAGTAACTTAATCCCTTTATGCAAAACTTAACCTAATTGGCCGAATTTATCGCACTTAACGCCCTAGCGGGTCCCACGTCCAAAATACACTCCTAATATCTCATGAACTAACTTATACTAGAAAAATGATTTAAAAATTATATTTACTTATAAAAATATCTATAAAATTAATGTAATAAAGAAAATATGGAAGACGTGTGCAAAGAAATAAAATAATGCCTAGAAATAAAGAAAATTTTCGAGTTCTCACACTCTCTCCCCCTTAAAGAATTTCATCCTCGAAATTGCTCACCTGGGTTAATAAACAGCTCAGGGTATCTCTTTTGCATCTCTTCCTCCACCTCCCAAGTTGCCTCTTCTACTCCATGATTCCTCCACAAAATCTTCACCAATGGGATTTGTTTGTTTCTCAGCTCCTTAACCTTTCGGTCGAGCAATTGCACAGGTTTCTCCTCATAGGTGAGTGCTTCATCTATCTCAATCTCCTCCGGTTGTAAAATGTGGGTTGGATCAGGATAATACTTTTTGAGCATTGAGACGTGAAACACGTCGTGAATTCTAGACAAACTTGATGGCAGCTCGAGTCGGTACGCTACTTTTCCCACTCTTTGGAGAATTTTGAAGGGTCCTACGAGCCTTGGTTGAAGTTTCTTTCCTCTACCCGCCGTGACGCTTCGTAACAGTGTGATCTTAAGAAAGACACGGTCCCTAATTTCGAACTCCAAATCTTTCCTTCGGTTGTCCGCGTAGCTCTTTTGTCGGCTTTGAGCTGTTTGGAGTCTTTAACGTATCAACTTAACCTTTTCTTGTGCATTCTCCATCCATGGAACGGTTGTTGGATCCAAAATCTTCTTTTCCCCTACTTCATCCCAATAAATCGGTGATCGGCACTTTCGTCCATAGAGAGCCTCGTATGGTGCCATTTGAATTGACGAATGGTAGCTGTTGTTATATGCAAACTCCACTAACGTCATGTGTTGGCCCCAACTACCCCCAAAATCTAAAATACAAGTCCTTAACATATCCTCGAGGGTTTGAATAGTTTGCTCAGACTGTCCATCCGTCTGGGGGTGATAGGTGGTGCTAAGGTTGAGTTTGGTCCCCAAGGTTTCTTGAAATTTTTGTCAAAACCTAGACACGAAATGAGGATCTCTGTTTAAAACTATACTCACTGGGACCCCATGTAGTCTCACAATTTCATCCATATACAACCGAGTCAACTTCTTCATGGAATACTTCACGTTCACAGGTAAGAAATGGGCCGATTTGGTTAACCGGTGTACGATCACCCAAATGGCATCATGTCCTTTTTACGTCCTTGGCAACCCGGAGTCAAAGTCCATCGTGATGTTTTCCCACTTCCATTCAGGTATTTCAAGAGGTTGCAACAAACCAGAGGATTTTTGATGTTCAGCCTTAACTTGCTGGTAGACGAGACAGGTTTGCACAGCGCGGGCGATTTTCCTCTTCATATTATCCCACCAATATAACCATCGTAGATCCTGATACATCTTGCTTGTAACAGCCCCACTTTCCCCTAAGGCGAACCAAAGGGGTGAGCGGACTGCCTGCCCAGCTCTCGCCAGGACTCACGATGCAGACTAGAACTATCTATAGCGATCCGGAACTTACGAACGAGCGTAAACGAGTCAAAATGGTAAAATAACCCAAAATTTAAAAAAAGAAATCCGAAGTCGGCCATGAATAGTGACCGACCCGTCAGAACCCAACCGAAATAGCCAACAAACATTCACATCTGAACTTTAGCGTTTACAAATCAAAATGACATACAAAAGTTTTCAAAAGTTAATATATACACACGGTTTGCCAAATCAAAAGAGAAAACGCCCCAAAAGTACACTTAGGGTTTTAATACATGAGCTATACAAAAGATATGTTCAACTAGCTCAATTTGGCAGCCATTTGTCAAATCCAGACCAAAAGGGTTTATTTTCCTGTAAGGAAAACAAAAGGAACGGAAAGGGGTGAGCTTGCGCTCAATGAGGTACCAAACAGATAGCATTAAAATCATGGCATTTCACATTTAACAAATCAGATACACATGTCAGATGTAAAGCAAAGGAACCAATGATTCAAATCAGAAGGATACGGGTGGCTCTCAGGAGCCAAATTTCCAGCGCAATACTTGATCCAAACCGGTTGACTCTCCGTCAACGTATATAGAACCAATGCGTCCGTAGACCCCTCTTATCACCGAATTCCGTCCACCAAACACCCCTTTACCGGGCCCGCTCACCTCAAACGAACAAAATGGTAATACTCGAGTATACCCGGAATCAAGGGTCTCAATACCCAAAATCCCCGAACAGACTACCGTGGTTCGTTATCTAATCGTCCAGGCCCTTGCCGGCCCGACTCGAATAACTTAGCCACAGGATTGAGCTCATAGGTCATAGAAATAGAAATCCGAACAGATGCAGACACAGATAACAGATTCAAATTTTGCATAGTAAATTGGCATATGAACAGACTAGAGAACGAGTGTGATAAAGTACACCCTCGTCTCGAACAAATAAACAGATTGCAGAGCAGAAATCAAGTTAAATAGCAATGGAGGGGAGTGGTACACTCACCGGCTCAACTTCAAAAGTTTTTACTTCAGATTGGCCTTAATCGCCAAGAAACCCTAAAATAATCAAAATAAACCAATTGAAGGTTTCATATCCAAAATCGAGTAAACGGAATGCACAAGTGAGGCTCGACTACACGTCGTACGCCTTGCCCAAAAATACTAATGCAAGGGTGCAAAAACATGATTTTCTTGGAAACAAAAGATAACATGAAGACCTAGGGTCAACAACCCAAAAGCCCTTCATTTCCATCAAAAGGCAAATCCAACTTAAAGAACCAAACGGCCTAGAAAATCGGACAGCATTTCCCCTAAATTTCTTACTTTTCCAGCCATTAAGGCTTCATGATTTCCTCAAATCAGTCCCAAAACCTCACACAAAAGTCATCTCATTTCCCAAAAGCCGTTCACTAGGCTCAAAGCAATACAAGTACAAAAGTTAGCTAGGAAATGACCGGAATAAGAGTAAGCCTTAAAACATGCAAACAAGTACAATGAGACTCGATAACGAATCATAAAGCCATGCCAATCACAACCCCAATAGGGTTTCATATACATATATAAGCATAATAGCAAACCAGAAAATCAGAAAATATAACTCATTTGATCAATCAACAAAAACAGGTTTGGCCTCCGTATGCGGTAATGGCACAAAATGCGCTACGCTTATCGGATGAGGGCGTAAGACCCACCATCTCGAAGCTAAAAGACAGGGCTACAACAATGTAGAAGGCCTCTCAGTCCAAATCCTAGCACAACTAGGTCAAATGTGCCAAATACTAAACCAGAATTACCAAAACAGGTTTGCAAAACACACAAAACTGTAATGAACACAACTCAGTCTATACAAGTCCAAATGCCGAAATTCCAAAGGCATAAGCTAGATAAGACATCCAGCTACATTTCTTCAGAAGACACCAACTTCAAAATCCAAACCAATGCCAGTCAAAATAGACAATTACTATCGCAGTTCGCACATTCTGTTCACCCAGAACAGCAACAGTAAAAACGGCATAACTCACTCTACACTACTCCAAATTCCCTGAAATTTTGCAGGCACTTCAAACTCATCCATACCTACAACTTTCATGTTTTGATCAAAGTACAATTCGGCCTCTATATATGACCTAAAATTTCGGACAGAATGTTCAACCAAGAACCCTAATTTTCCAGAAATTCTTCCAAATTCAAAATTGATTGCAATTTCCTATCATATGCACCTACTAGAGCTAAAGCCCCTTATTACCAACCATAAAAAACAACCACACCATCAAGATCATATGAAACCAGAAAATTCATCATAAAATTGAAAACTTCACCAAAACACTTCAAATCAAGAAACAAGTCACATAATCCATCACTTTAGGTCCCATTAAGCACCATATAAGCATCAATAAGTGTAGTAGAATGTTTAATCATCACTTACCTAAGAAATAAGAGAAGAGGAGTTGTAGACCACCCTAGCTCTTCAAGAAAACTTCACCAAACAACCTCTATCACCAACTAGAAAGATTTTTATGGAGTAGAAATGGATGTAAGCAAATGTTTTTGGGTGATTTGCACCAAGTAGTAGCTAGAACTTGAAGAGTTTCTTCTTCCTTCCTTGCACAAGAGGTTCGGCCAACAAGAGGTAAGAAATGGTAATTTTTTGTGCATTTTTGAGATATTTAACCAATTTTTGGTCAAAAGTCAAAATAGTGAATAGTAACTCTTAAGTCAAAACCAATGTAGTGGTGACACTTTTCACCTACATTAATGCAATCTTATCTTTCTTTTTCCTCTCACATCAATCAATCTCACTCTCTACTTATCTCTTAACACCCGATAAATTTTACACAGTATCCGAAACTTAACCTTATTGGCCGAATTTTTCCGAACTTTTCGCACTAGCGGGTCCCACGTCCAATATATATTCTTAATTTTCTAAAAACTCTCCAATACTAGAAAAATTATCTAAAAACTATAATTGCTCATAAAATTTATCTAGAAAATTTTCCGGATACAGAAAGTGCAGAAAACAAGCCATGAAAAATGCGAAAACCTAGAAAATGCAATTTACGGGTTCTCACATTGCTACTATCCGGATCGATCGTATATTTTGATCGATGGGCTTCCTCCAAAATTTCCCTTTTCACTGTTTCATCCTTAGACACCACTATTCGATTTCGATATTTCAAAATTTCTTCAGGACTTAAATTGAAATCAGACATTTTTTTCGTCAAGTCGGTTAAAGGACCGGCAAGTTTTGAGAAATCATTAATAAAACGACGATAATAACCTACCAACCCCAGAAAGCTTCGAATCTCGGTGGGATTTTTAGGCCTTTTCCACTCAGTCACGGCCTCTACTTTCGCCGGGTCTATGGAGATACCCTCTTTCGAAATCACATGCCCAAGAAAGAGATTTTCTCCAGTCAAAATTCACACTTACTAAATTTGGCATATAGCTGGTGATCTCTTAGGGTTTGTAAGACTAATTTCAAGTGCTGCTCATGTTCCTCACGGGTTTTTGAATAAACCAAAATGTCATCAATAAAGACCACAACAAATTGGTCCAGGTAGGGTTTGAAAACCCGATGCATCAAATCCATAAAAGAGGCGCGAACTCAAAATGTCGATATCTAGAATTGAAGGCAGTCTTTGGTACATCCTCTTTCCTGATTAACAATTAATAGTACCCCTATCAGAGGTCTAATTTCGAAAAGACCACTGCTCCTTGTAGTTGGTCAAACAATTCATTGATATGGGGCAGTGGGTATTTATTCTTAATGGTCACATTGTTCAACCCTCGATAATCTATATACAGCCTCAAGCTCCCGTTCTTCTTTTTAACGAATAGTACAGGGGCTCCCCATGGAGATCCACTCTCTCGGATAAACCCTCGCTCCAACAGGTCTTGCCACTGCAACTTTAACTCCTTAAGTTCAGCAGGTGCCATCCGATATGGGGTCATAGAGATAGGTGACGTCCCCGGTAACAAGTCAACCTTGAACTCTATCTCTCTCTCCGGAGGTAAAGTCACTAATTCGTCAGGGAACACATCCGGATATTCATTCACTACTAGTACATCTTCTACCCTCAACTTATCGGTGGGAGTATAAGAAAAGCTAGGAACCCTTGCACCCCCTTACTCAATAGTTTCCTAACCCGAATACCCGAAATCAATGCAGATGAGGCTAGGCTTCCTCTCACATCTAGCCTTAAAGTTGCCTCCCCAGGTATACGAAATTCTACCACTTTTCTCTTACAGTCAAGTTAGGCGTCATACTTAGCTAACCAGTCCATTCCCAATATAACGTCGTATCCCTTAATAGCTAAGCTTATAAGATTCCCCAATAGCTTCCTCTCTCCTACCCAAATTTCACAATTAGCATACATCATACTAGTGATCAAACGTTAGTCCCCCGTAGGAGTACTAACTTCCAAGTCATAAGGCAAGCTAATAGGTTTTATATCAATTCCGCACATAAAATCGAGGTTAACAAAGGAATGGGTAGCACCGGGGTCTATCAAAATCCTTGCTAGACGATGGAAGACAGGGATCGTACCTTCCACGATCTCAGATGAGTCAGGGACTTGGCGTTGCTCAAGGGAGTACACCCGAACTGGCACCTTAGGTCTCGTCCCGTCCACCTTGGATTGCCCGAAATTGGCCTTTGATGATTGCGAAGTCACTCTCGCTTCTCGAGGTAAAACCGGACAGTTAGCAATTTGATGCTCCGCACTCCCACAGCATAAGCATTTCCTTTCCTTCCTCCAGCAGTTGTCCTCCGTGTGGTTTGGTTTCCCACAATATCCACAAGGACCCCGGGAGACAGAGGCTGAGCTTCCCTATAAGGCACTTCTCTGTTGGCCTCGTCCAACGAGACCACCCCTTGGCGAGGTTCCTCTTGACATTCCCGGAAGTCTCACTCCTCCGGTCCCCCTTCCAGACTTGGGAGGGTTACCTTTATCACCTTGCCCTGAACAACTTCCAGGGAATCCTCTTTTCTTCACTTGGAGTCTCGCATGTTCAACTCGTAATGCTTTTTCCACCGCCTCACTAAATGTATTAATCTGGGCTACCGCCAGATCCTTCTGAATTTTCACATTTAGCCCCTGAATAAATCGTCGCACCCTCCTTTGTTCAGTTACAATAAGTTCAGGGGCGAACTTAGACAGTCGAGTAAATTGGCTCTCTTAGTCGGCCGCAGTTTGAGTTCCCTGACGGAGCCTAATGAACTCGTCCTCCTTCTTTTCCTGAACTAAGGGCGAAAAATACTTAGCGTTAAACTCCCTCATGAAGTTTATCCACGTCCTTGGCGTTAGCTCTCTTTTCCATTTTATTCGAATAACGTTCAACCAAGAACGGGCGGCCCCCTCCAGCTGGAAGACAGCAAAAGTAACCTGTCTCTCCTCCGTATAGTGTAAAGCCGCAAATATATCTATCATCTTCTCCAACCAACTTTCAGCCACATCTGGATCTGGTCCTTCCAGAAATTTTGGTAGGGAGAACTTTTGAAATCTTTCGAGGGCTCTGTCCTCACCCTCTATATGATTGCCAGGGTTTCCAGGTTGATGCACGAGATGTTGGCCCTGGTGTTCCACTACGTGGGCCAACAGATCAGTCATTTGCTGAATAGCAGCGGCTGGGCATTAGGGTCGACCCTAGGTTCAGGGTTTGGTTCAGGCGTGGGTTCTCGATTACCCCCTTCAGTCGAGAGTTGCCTAATTCCGCGACCACTACGAGTACCCTCCATTGATTTACCCAATCTAGGGTCAAAACACAAATACGATATCAAAGTAATATATAGACATGAACAAATGAACACATAGCTAACAACATATATACATATAACACACAAATGTATCAAACAAGTCATATAGTAGCAGTCAGTCAAATATATACAAAAGTAATCCCATGAAAGTAGTGGGGTCAACCAAAAGTACAATGTACAACCTAGGTCCAAAAGTGCAAAACAGCTAACTAAAAACTTTCCCTAGGTATCCCTCGCACGAGATCAAAACATGGCCCAAGGAACTCTAACCTAGTTCTCAACTTAGCCAACCGACTCCTCCCCAGAGCTAGAGCTAGGGGCGCCTCCCTCACTTGGAGTTCCGTCGCCCGGAACTCCTCCTGGCACATTAGTGCCAATCACTCCCTGGATTAGCGCCTCACACTCGTTTATAATACCTCCGGACCGGTCCTTAACCTTCCGGACCACCCTAGTGAGACGGTCGTTGGCTACGTGTAACTGGTCTCTAAGGGCGTTCGTCCGCTCTTGCTCCATGGCTATGTCCCCCTGGAGCTCCCGAATTCGATCCGCTTGCATCCTCATGATGCCCCTCACACGCAGCATTTCAGTGTGATCTCTGGTGGCAACACGTCTGGGCCTCCTCCTCTCATCTAATACCGCCACGACCACATGGTCAGCGTAGGAGTAATGCTAGCAACGGCTACAGTCCCTAGTCCGACTAGCCGTACTCCAGCGCCGAATCGGTCCTCCGAGCCTCTCCTCATAATCGACAACACGAAAACGCCTCCAAGGCGGCTCATCTCCGCTCCCACTAGCTCCGTCCATGACCTATGAGGATATCCACAGTTTACAACCTAGACAGAGTAATAACACTTAAACACACCCTAACACAATCCCCAAAAGGTCTAAGAATCAGGTTTCGGGTTCGCTCAGGTTATTTCTAACCTAGGCTCTGATACCAACTGTGACAACCCCACCTTCCCCTAGGGCGTACCCTAAGGGTTAGCGGACTGCCTGCCCAACTCTCGCCAGGACTACTAAACTAAACACACGGTTGTCAAATCATATAGTGCAATCGTACGTCGAATATATGCTTCCACGGGCACGACACGAAACGAAAACGAAAAAAAAATGAAACTGGAAAACACCTGCCACGTCACAATTCGGCCGGTTTCTGGCTAGATATCCGATAGGATTGGAGGCAGAGGCTGAACAGAAATAGAACACAAAATCCCCTGTCAATTCGGCCAAGATCCAGCCGGATAGGCGGTCGGATTCTCTTCCCGCCAAAATTTTTTTCTTTCTTTGTTCAAATTTCACACTCGTCCGAAATCCAATCAAGAACAAGTAAACTTTATATAACATTAGAAAAGGTACAATACCAAGGAAATATATACCACATAAACATGAGAAACACTTTTATATACACACATTGGTAAAATTGCAAATCAAAAGGGAACATTGGATCGAAATACATTTAGGGTTTCCAACTACCGAGGAGCTATACAAAAGAACAAAAGAATATCTAAGTAGCTCAACTTGCTTCTCAAAATCAAGATTTCCAAAAGAGGTTTCTGTAAGAAAAATAAAGATAACGAGGGTGAGCTTACGCCCAATGAGGTACCAACAAGTCACACGTCCAAGATTCACTTCATGCTCAATTATACATGGCTAGTAACCACAGAAGAAAAAGCATCACAAGGCAATTAGAAGTAAAAGGATACAGTCGGCTCTCAAGAGCCAAGTCCCCCTTTTGCAGTACTAGATCTCAAACTCGTTGACACTCCGTCAACATTCGAAGAAACAAACCTGACCGTAGATCCCACTTTACACCAAGTACCTTTCACCGAACATTCCCCTTACCGGGCCCGAACACCTCACAGAAACAGAGAGGGTAATACTCGAGCATACCACAAGTCGAGGAGATAACACTCCACTCGACAAACAGTAAACCCATGGTTCATTATCTAATCACCAGACCCTTGCCGGCTCGACTCGATTATGACCACTGAGGTTTGAGCTCAAATATCACAGTAAAGTCGTTGGACACTTGCCCCAAACGACATCAAACCATGCACAGGTAACCAATTCACAGTTATACAGTAATCAGTCACATAGGTAAGAGAATGAGAGTGATAAAGTACACTCTCATCTCATGCACAGAACTCACAGTCATTCAGTCCAAAGATTCAAGTACAAATAACCATTTAAGCATTAAATCATGCAATGGTTCACTCACCAGCTCAAGTAAAGCAAATTCGCAAATTTCCGTCCAACGTGGGCCTTGGATCACCGGCACGTCCTAAAACAAGCAAGAAACAACAATTGAGACTCGAACACGAGGCGTGTACTGATTCAATAAACCACTAATGCAAGACCAATATAGCTTGGAAAGGAAAATAAATAACATTTAGGGCTAAAAGCTTAAACAAGCCCAAAACCTTTCATTTCTACCCAACCTCAACCTAAACTCAAAGGAACTCAATATCCTCAACATTTGGACAGCATTTCCCCTAAAATTTCAGATTTTCCATCCTACAAACAACCATTTAAATTCATCCAAAACAACCACAAGTACACATACAAATTATAGGCTATTCAACACACCTCATTAGAGTTACAATACCCTTCAATTTTACCCAAATAAGAGCTCAACAACCAACCATAGTAAAGCCCTAATTAGAAGCCCTAAAACTGAAATTTTCCGCACAAGCTGAAATTTTCCGTAACCAACACACAAAAGCTCCATTTTACACAATATAAAGCTATCATTCCATGGCCAACCATAATCATCATATGAAAACAGAAAAATCACCAAAAAATCTGAAATTTAACTAACTCCACTTTAATCCATGAAATCTTTCATAAAACAACCTATTTAGCCACTACAAGTCACTCATTTACCATTATTACAAACAAATAAGGAGTTTCTAAGTAAAGTACCTTGAAACCTCAAGAAAGGTAGCAGTTTAGGGTTTCCTCTTCCAAAACAACTCTACCAATACCTCTAACCCTCCTTAGCAAGTGACTTTTATGGACAAATTTGAGATTTTAGTGGTTGGATTTCAAGATATAAGCAAGAAATGGAAGCCAAAAGTTGAAGCTTGCTCTCTTCTTTCCTCTTAAGGAGCTCAGCCAAGAAGGGTGAAAATGAAGATGATTTTGGGTCACAATTGATGTTTTGGTAAAGGTAAAGAAAGGTGGTCAAAGTCCAACTTCGAATAGTAAGGCGACACGTGGCACCTTTTGTATTTAAAGCTATCTTCTTGTCTCCCCATGGTTAATCCATCTAGGTAACCTCTAATTATCTCCTAACACCTAGTAACTTAATCCCTTTATGCAAAACTTAACCTAATTGGCCGAATTTATGGCACTTAACGCCCTAGCGGGTCCCACGTCCAATATACACTCCTAATATCTCATGAACTAACTTATACTAGAAAAATGATTTAAAAACTATATTTACTTATAAAAATATCTATAAAATTAATATAATAAAGAAAACAAAGAAGACGTGTACAAAGAAATAAAATAATGCCTAGAAATAAAGAAATTTTCGAGTTCTCACAATTTGCAAGTTTCATACTCAGCCATGTTGTTAGTAAAAAAAAATCATAACTTAGCAGCGGCAGGATAATGCTTTCCTTCAGGTGATACAAGAATAGCTCCAATTCCAACCCCCAAAAGAATTTTAAGCGCCGTTAAATAACAGTCTCCATCAAGGGTGCTATTTATTTTTGCCAACACATAAGATCTCTTTATTAGAAAAATAGGTGTGTAGTGGCTGATAATTATCTCCCCTCAAATTTTCTACCAAGTGATCTGTTATGATCTGCCCTTTGATCTGCTTTTGCATCGTGAAAACAATATCGAATTTAGAGAGGATCATCCGCCATTTAGCCATACACCTTTTCAGTATTAGCTTTTCCAATAAATATTTCAAAGGACTGAAACGGAAAATGAGATAAATAGTATGGCCGAGTATATAGTGTCTCAACTTTTGAGCCACCCAAGCTAAAACTCAACAACTCTTCTCAAGAAAAGAATAATTGATCTCATGTGTGTTGAACTTTTATTGAGATAATAAATAGCTTATTCCTTCTTTCCAAAGTCATCATGTTGTTTCAAAACACATTCTATAACCTCATCGAGTACAGACAAATACATAATCAAAAGTTTTTCTGATTTAGGTGGCACTAAGACTGGAGAATTGTGAGGACCCGTAATTTTCTTAATTTCTAGGTTTTAATTTCTTTTAATTATACGTTTTTCCACCTTTTCTTTATTCAAAAAAATTGTGCAAATAAATTTTATGAGTAAATATAGCTTTTAAATGATTTTTCTAGTATCGGTTAGTTTTTGAGAAAATTAAGAATATATTATGGACGTGGGACCCACTAGTGCGAAAAGTTCGGAAAAATTCTGCCAATTAGGTTAAATTCCGGATACTGTGTAAAATTTATCGGGTGTTAAGAGATAAGTAGAGTGTGTGAAATGATTGATGTGAGAAAGAAAAGAAAGGATAGGAATGCATTAATGGAGTGCCACGTGTCACTTGGTGATTGGTTTTGACTTAAGAACACTATTCACTTTTTTTGACTTTTGACCAAAATTGGTTAAATATCTAAAAATTTCACAAAAAATCACCATTTTCTTTCACCTTGTGGCCGGCCCTCTCTCTTGCCAAGAAGGAAGAAAACTTCTTCAATCTTCAAGCTTTCCACTATCATCCAAATCAATCACACAAACTAGTTTCCACTCCATACAATCTTTCCATTTAGTGTTAGTGGTGAGTTTGGTGAAGTTTTTGGAAGAGCTAAGGTGGTCTACAACTCCTCTTCTCTTGTTTACTAGGTAAGTGTGTAACGACCCCACCTCCCCCTAAGGCGAACCAGAGGGTTCGGCGGGCCGCCTGCCCAGCTCTCGCCGGGACTCAGTCGTTCACTACAATCCTCAAACAAATACAAGATACAATCTCAAATATATTATACAGGAGGAAGTCCAAAACTTGACTATTACACATCCAATCAATTCTAAACGTTCAATACAATCCCAATATGAATGATTACACAAAAGGAAAACCAAATTCAATCCATACATGAAATAATCCATGACAAACACTACAAGCCCTTCCTTCGCCTTGAGCCCTGTGGAGGGGAATAAAACATTTTGGGGTGAGCTAGAAGCTCAGCGAGTAACCAAGAAATTCAGTTATCAAATCAGTTTCACAATCGTTCATTTCAATAATGTCATGCTTCAACAATCGATGCACTTTCACTTCTCTCATGAGCCAGTGAAATCATGGTACTTAGACGTCCAACGCTCCAAACAATCATTTAACATTGAACATTAACATTGAACATTGAACATTGAGCCCATTGGTGCTCTACAGGAACATTAAACGGTGGAGGAAACGTCGGAGTCTAGCACACGAATTCCAAGTACTCATTTGAGCCAAAACATGTCAAGAACTTATATGCCAGCACACAGGATATGCAATCAAAGAAACGATGCAAGAAACATTTCAAAGGTAATGTTGGAAATAGTTTGAGGTCACTCACCTCAATGGCTCAGAAATCATCCATCAAATAACATTGCCTTGCTCAAACCAGAAAAACAGTTTTGACGTCATTTTGCGGTAATGGCACAACTTGCACTACGATTATCGGATTAGGGTGTAAGACCCACCATTTCGAAGCTAAGAACCAGGGCTACAACAATGTAGAAGGTCACTCAGTCCAACTCCCAGCACAACTAAGTCAAAAATGCAGAATACCAAACCAGAACCGTAATTGCAGGTTTACAAATCACACTATGCTGTAATCAGTCCAACTCAGTCTATACAGGTCCAAATGCATAAATTCCAAAGGCATATGGTAGCTAGGACATCAAGCTACATTTCATCAGAAGACCTCAACACCCAAATCCAAAACAATTCCAGTCAAAACAACCCATTTCATACGCAGTTCTAACATCCTGATGAACCCAGAACAGCAATAGTAATTTCGACTTATCTCATTCCACACTACTCCGATTGACCTGAAATTTTGTAGGCACCTTTAAAATATCATTCCCTACAACTTTCATGTTTTAATCCAAGGCCAATTCGGCCTATATATATGACCTAAAAATTCGGACAGAATAGGGGTTCATGAACCCTAACTTTTCACATTTCCTTCCAAATCCAAAATTGGTTGCAATTACCAATCATTTACACCTACTAGAGTCATTACCCCTCATTACCAACCATCATAAATCACCACAACATCATGATCACATTAAACCAGAAAATTCCTCAATAAATTGCAAACTTCACCATCAATTCCTTCAACCCATGAAATACTCCACAAAATAACACACATGGCCACCACAAACCATTAATTAACCAAAACTAGAACGAAAGTCACTTGTATAATCAACTCACCTCAAATTCAAGAGAGCTACCAACTTAGAGCTTCCCTTCAAAAACCAATCCGTCCAAAGCTCTTCAAACCTCCCATATGAGCCCTTGTGTGGAGTGAATTGAAAATCAATCGGTGAAAACCCAAGATTCAAGAGAAAATTGAAACTAGAATTTGAAAGGCTTTTCTTTCTTTTCTCTCAAAGCTCACGGTTGAGCAGGGACAAAAATGAGGACAAAAAGCAACCAAAACAAGATATTTATCAAGAAAAACTGCTGGTCAAAAGTTGACAGCCGGACTGCCACGTCACAATCCGGCCGGAATCTGGCCGGATTTCCGGCCGGATTCTTGGCCGGATTCAAGGCAGTGGCCGACTTCATTTTTTTTTTCAAAATGGCAAGGCAATTCAAGCTGGCCGGATTTCCGGCCGGATTTGGCCCTTGTGTTTTATCAAAATTTTTCGTTTCGTTTCCGAGTTGAAAAGCTGTGCTACTCCGCTCGTCCAACAAAGATATATACAAAATGAAAACCCTCCTTCATACGGGGCGTCACAAAGTGATGATTGAACATCCTCTTATAGCTAATGATGTTTATTTTGTGCCTAATGGTGACTTGAGTGATGGAATGTGTGATTTATTTCTTGATTTGAAGTGATTTGGTGAAGTTTTTATTTTATTGAGAAATTTTCTGGTTTAATATGAATGGGATGTTGTGGCTATTTTTGATGATTGACAATGGCTTATAATGACTCTAGTAGGTGTGAATTATTGATAATTGCAATCAATTTTGGGTTTGGATTGAAATGAGAAAAGTTAGGGTTGATAACCCCTAATTCTGTCCGGTTTTGGATCATAGGGTTAGAGACCGAATTGGACTTTACTCAAAACATTAAAGTTGTAGGTATTGTTGAGTTTGAAGTGCCTACAAAATTTCAGGTCATTTGGATTAGTGTAGAGTGAGATATGTCATTTTTACTGTTGCTGTTCTGGGTTGATCAGAATGTGCGAACTGTGATTGTAATCGTCTGTTTTGACTGGAATTGCTTTGGATTTGGATGTTGGTGTCTTCTGATGAAATGTAGCTTGATGTCTTAGCTATCATATGCCTTTTGAATCAATGCATTTGGACCTGTGTAGACTGAGTTGGACGAATTAAATAATTGTGTGATTTGGGAACCTGCAATTACGGTTCTGGGTTGGTTTTTCTGCATTTTTGACCTAGTTGTGCTAGGATTTGGACTGAGTGGCCTTCTACATTGTTGTATCCCTGTATTTTAGCTTCGAGATGGTGGGTCTTACACCCTCATCCGATAAGCGTAACGCATTGTGTGCCATTACCGCATTAGGAGGCCAAAACTGTTTTTGGTGTTGGGACAAATGAGTTCCATTTCCTGATTTTCTGGTTTGCTTATATGTCTATATATGCATATGAAACCCTATTGGGGTTATGTTTGGCTTGGCTTTATGACGCGTTATCGAGTCTCATTGTACTTGTTTGTATGTTTTAAGGCTTACTTTTATTCCGGTCATTTCCTAGTTAACTTTTACTTTGGGCCTAGTGAATGGCTTTTGGAAATGAGGTGAATTTTGTGTGAGATGTTGGGACTGATTCGAGGAAATAATGAAGCCTCTATGGCTGGAAAAGTAAGAAATTTAGGGGAAGTGCTGCCCGATTTTCTAGGCCGTTTGGTTCTTTTAAGTTGGATTTGCCTTTTGGTAGAAATAAAAGGACTTTTGGGTTATTGAACCTAGGTCTTTATGCTATCTTTTGTTCCCAAAAATCATGTTTTGTACCCTTGCATTAGTAATTATTTGGCGAGGCATACGACTAGTAGTCGAGCCTCATGTGCATTGTGTTTACTCGATTACGGATGTGAAACCTTCAATTGGTTTATTTTGGTTATTTTAGGGTTTCTTGGCGATTAAGGCCAATCTGAAGTAAAAACTTTTGAAGTTGAGCCGGTGAGTGTACCACTCCCCTCCATTGCTGTCTAACTTGATTTCTGCTCTGCAATCTGTTAAATTTGTTTGAGACGAGGGTGTACTTTATCACACTCGTTCTTCTATCTGTTCATATGCCAATTTTGAGTGCCTATCTGAATCTGCCGTCTGAATCTGCTATCTGAATCTGCTATTTTGTATCTGTATCTGAATCCGTTATCTGTGTCTGCATCTGTTCGGATTTCTATGACCTATGAGCTCAATCCTGTGGCTAAGTTATTCGAGTCGGGCCGGCAAGGGCCTGGACGATTAGATAACGAACCACGGTAGTCTGTTCGGGGATTTTTGGGTATTGAGACCCTTGATTCCGGTATACTCGAGTATTACCATTTCTGTTCGGTTACGGTGAGCGGGCCCGGTAAAGGGGTGTTTGGTGGACGGAATTCGGTGTAAAGAGGGGTCTACGGACGTTTTGGTTCTATATACGTTGACGGAGAGTCAACCGGTTTGGATCAAGTACTGCGCTGGAAATTTGGCTCCTGAGAGCCACCCGTATCCTTCTGATTTGAATCATTGGTTCCTTTGCTTTACATCTGGCATGTGTATCTGATTTGTTAAATGTGAAATGCCATGATTTTTCTGCTATATGTTTGGTACCTCATTGAGCGCAAGCTCACCCCTTTCTGTTCCTTTTGTTTTCCTTACAGGAAAATAAACCCTTTTGGTCTGGATTTGACAAATGGCTGCCAAATTGAGCTAGTTGAACATATCTTTTGTATAGCTCATGTATTAAAACCCTAAGTGTACTTTTGGGGCGTTTTCTCTTTTGATTTGGCAAACCGTGTATATGTATTAACTTTTGAAAACTTTTGTATGTCATTTTGGATTGAAATTTTGGATTGTAATCGCTAAAGTTCAGATGTGAATGTTTGCGTGTTCTTTCGGTTGGGTTCTGACGGGTCGGTTACTATCATGGCCGACTCCGGATTTTTTTTTTCTTTTTGGGTTATTTTTTTCCATTTTGACTTGTTTACGCTCGTTTGTAAGTTCCGGATCGCAATAGATAGTTCTAGTCTGCATCGTTAGTCCTGGCGAGAGTTGGGCAGGCAGCCCGCTAACCCCTTTGGTTCGCCTTAGGGGAAAGTGGGGCTGTTACAAGTGGTATCAGAGCCAGGTTGCCGACGGTTGGGACTCTACGTCCTTTTACTGGAAAAGCCCCGAGCCTCTCGTTCGTGAAGAGTCACGAAGCGAAACTCTCCGTAGGGGATGCCCGCGTGCGGGTGGCAAGCTGATAGGTACCCTGTAATGTGACCCTGAGAACTGTTACAAGTGGTATCAGAGCCACTTCGCGTGGTCTCTGCGCGGAGTGAGACTGGGCCAAGTGGCGTTGTGGTCCTAATTTCATGAATATGTCTAAGTGCTCGTGTGAGCATAAGTTATGAACCGGGCATGTGATAAGTGTGCGAATCATTATCATGGGATTTGAGGAAGATAGATATGTATGTCGGGTAGAAATCTGTAATATGGATGATTTACTCTTGGGACCGGCCGGCTCGAGTTGTGAATTATCTTAGATGGGATTCTTGCGCCCGGATACGAAAGATATGAGGGCCTAGGTTAGAAAGGATTTGGTGAACTAGAAAGGCCATTTCTCGGTGGATCGTTTATGTTTGTACTTGACTTAACTAGCTGTATATATGATAAGGAATTTCGAGGACGAAATTCTTTTAAGGGGGAGAGAGTGTGAGGACCCGTAATTTTCTTAATTTCTAGGTTTTAATTTCTTTTAATTATACGTTTTTCCACCTTTTCTTTATTCGAAAAAATTGTGCAAATAAATTTTATGAGTAAATATAGCTTTTAAATGATTTTTCTAGTATCGGTTAGTTTTTGAGAAAATTAAGAATATATTATGGACGTGGGACCCACTAGTGCGAAAAGTTCGGAAAAATTCGGCCAATTAGGTTAAATTCCGGATACTGTGTAAAATTTATCGGGTGTTAAGAGATAAGTAGAGTGTGTGAAATGATTGATGTGAGAGAGAAAAGAAAGGATAGGAATGCATTAATGAAGTGCCACGTGTCACTTGGTGATTGGTTTTGACTTAAGAACACTATTCACTTTTTTTTGACTTTTGACCAAAATTGGTTAAATATCTAAAAATTTCACAAAAAATCACCATTTTCTTTCACCTTGTGGCCGGCCCTCTCTCTTGCCAAGAAGGAAGAAAACTTCTTCAATCTTCAAGCTTTCCACTAGCTCAAATCATCCAAATCAATCACACAAACTAGTTTCCACTCCATACAATCTCTCCATTTAGTGTTAGTGGTGAGTTGGGTGAAGTTTTTGGAAGAGCTAAGGTGGTCTACAACTCCTCTTCTCTTGTTTACTAGGTAAGTGATGATTGAACATCCTCTTATAGCTAATGATGTTTATTTTGTGCCTAATGGTGACTTGAGTGATGGAATGTGTGATTTATTTCTTGATTTGAAGTGATTTGGTGAAGTTTTTATTTTATTGAGGAATTTTCTGGTTTAATATGAATGGGATGTTGTGGCTATTTTTGATGATTGACAATGGCTTATAATGACTCTAGTAGGTGTGAATTATTGATAATTGCAATCAATTTTGGGTTTGGATTGAAATGAGAAAAGTTAGGGTTGATAACCCCTAATTCTGTCCGGTTTTGGATCATAGGGTTAGAGGCCGAATTGAACTTTCCTCAAAACATGAAAGTTGTAGGTATTGATGATTTTGAAGTGCCTACAAAATTTCAGGTCATTTGGATTAGTGTAGAGTGAGATATGTCGTTTTTGCTGTTGCTGTTCTGGGTTGATCAGAATGTGCGAACTGTGATTGTAATCGTCTGTTTTGACTGGAATTTCTTTGGATTTGGATGTTGGTGTCTTCTGATGAAATGTAGATTGATGTCTTAGCTATCATATGCCTTTGGAATCAATGCATTTGGACCTGTGTAGACTGAGTTGGACGAATTACAGCATTGTGTGATTTGGGAACCTTCAATTACGGTTCTGGGTTGGTTTTTCTGCATTTTTGACCTAGTTGTGCTAGGATTTGGACTGAGTGGCCTTCTACATTGTTGTATCCCTGTATTTTAGCTTCGAGATGGTGGGTCTTACACCCTCATCCGATAAGCGTAACGCATTGTGTGCCATTACCGCATTAGGAGGCCAAAACTGTTTTTGGTGTTGGGACAAATGAGTTCCATTTCCTGATTTTCTGGTTTGCTTATATGTCTATATATGCATATGAAACCCTATTGGGGTTATGTTTGGCTTGGCTTTATGACGCGTTATCGAGTCTCATTGTACTTGTTTGTATGTTTTAAGGCTTACTTTTATTCCGGTCATTTCCTAGTTAACTTTTACTTTGGGCCTAGTGAATGGCTTTTGGAAATGAGGTGAATTTTGTGTGAGATGTTGGGACTGATTCGAGGAAATAATGAAGCCTCTATGGCTGGAAAAGTAAGAAATTTAGGGGAAGTGCTGCCCGATTTTCTAGGCCGTTTGGTTCTTTTAAGTTGGATTTGCCTTTTGGTAGAAATAAAAGGACTTTTGGGTTATTGAACCTAGGTCTTTATGCTATCTTTTGTTCCCAAAAATCATGTTTTGTACCCTTGCATTAGTAATTATTTGGCGAGGCATACGACTAGTAGTCGAGCCTCATGTGCATTGTGTTTACTCGATTACGGATGTGAAACCTTCAATTGGTTTATTTTGGTTATTTTAGGGTTTCTTGGCGATTAAGGCCAATCTGAAGTAAAAACATTTGAAGTTGAGCCGGTGAGTGTACCACTCCCCTCCATTGCTGTCTAACTTGATTTCTGCTCTGCAATCTGTTAAATTTGTTTGAGACGAGGGTGTACTTTATCACACTCGTTCTTCTATCTGTTCATATGCCAATTTTGAGTGCCTATCTGAATCTGCTATCTGAATCTGCTATTTTGTATCTGTATCTGAATCCGTTATCTGTGTCTGTATCTGTTCGAATTTCTATGACCTATGAGCTCAATCCTGTGGCTAAGTTATTCGAGTCGGGCCGGCAAGGGCCTGGACGATTAGATAACGAACCACGGTAGTCTGTTCGGGGATTTTTGGGTATTGAGACCCTTGATTCCGGTATACTCGAGTATTACCATTTCTGTTCGATTACGGTGAGCGGGCCCGGTAAAGGGGTGTTTGGTGGACGGAATTCGGTGTAAAGAGGGGTCTACGGACGTTTTGGTTCTATATACGTTGACGGAGAGTCAACCGGTTTGGATCAAGTACTGCGCTGGAAATTTGGCTCCTGAGAGCCACCCGTATCCTTCTGATTTGAATCATTGGTTCCTTTGCTTTACATCTGGCATGTGTATCTGATTTGTTAAATGTGAAATGCCATGATTTTTCTGCTATATGTTTGGTACCTCATTGAGCGCAAGCTCACCTCTTTCTGTTCCTTTTGTTTTCCTTACAGGAAAATAAACCCTTTTGGTCTGGATTTGACAAATGGCTGCCAAATTGAGCTAGTTGAACATATCTTTTGTATAGCTCATGTATTAAAACCCTAAGTGTACTTTTGGGGCGTTTTCTCTTTTGATTTGGCAAACCGTGTATATGTATTAACTTTTGAAAACTTTTGTATGTCATTTTGGATTGAAATTTTGGATTGTAATCGCTAAAGTTCAGATGTGAATGTTTGTGTGTTCTTTCGGTTGGGTTCTGACGGGTCGGTTACTATCATGGCCGACTCCGGATTTTTTTTTTCTTTTTGGGTTATTTTTTTCCATTTTGACTTGTTTACGCTCGTTTGTAAGTTCCGGATCGCAATAGATAGTTCTAGTCTGCATCGTTAGTCCTGGCGAGAGCTGGGCAGGCAGCCCGCTAACCCCTTTGGTTCGCCTTAGGGGAAAGTAGGGCTGTTACAAGAATTCAACAAGTAATCTTTGATTTTATCAAAAACCTGTTGACATACTTTATTCCAGTGCATTGGCTCATTCTTTTTCAATAATTTAAACAAAATGCACATGTAGAAGTCAATGATATAATAAATCTGTCAATAAAGTTGATCTTTCCTAAAATATTTTTACTTCCTTTTGAGTTTTAGGAATTGCATATTTTTAATTGCTTTAATCTTTGTTGGTTTATCTCTATGCCCTTTTTTTTGACAATAAATTCTAACAATGTACCAACAGGAGCTCCAAAAGCACATTTTGCAGGGTTTAACTTCAAGTTGTATTTTTTCAATCTTTCATATAATTTCTTTAAATCAATCAAATGATCTTCAGCCTTCTTAGACTTGATTATAATATCACATACATAAACCTCTATCTCCTTGTGAATCATATCATGGAATAAAGTGGTCATGGTCTGCGCTAATAAGTAGTTTCAATATTTTTCAATCCAAAAGATATTACTCGATAACAGAATGTTTCCCAAGAAGTGATAAAAGTAGTTTTCTCTATATCCTCTTCTATCATTATAATCTAATGATATCTAGCGAAACAGTCACCAAATGATTCAATTTCATATTCAGCAGTATTATCCAAAAGGATGTGAATGTTTGGTAAAAAAAATTGTCATTCGAACTAACCTTGTTAAAATTCCTATAGTCAACACACACCCTACTTCTCCATTCTTTTTCAGAACAGGCACTGAATTTGAAAGTCAAATGGGATAATGAGACACCATGATAATCTTAGCATTGAACTGTTTCTCAATCTACTCGTTTATTTTGAACTTGTATTTGGTTTGAACTTGTGAGGTTTCTGATTTACTGGTGAAAAATTTGGGATAGTTAGCAATCTATAAATTATATATTCATAGAAATTCCAGTCATATCATTATACGACCATGCAAATACATCTTGAAATATAGTTAAGAAGTCAATCATCTCCTTTTTCCACTTCTTATTCAAATGAATATTAATTTTGATTTCTTTAACCCCCGACTTAGTGCCAATATTAATGATTTCTGTCTCCTCTAAATTCAGTTTGGGTTTCTCCTCATATCATTCAAGAATTTTTTAAATAGGCTCACATTCTTCCTCACTATCACTCTCGTTTTGAATTTTAAATTTCATAATTTTCAATTTGCTGAGATATATCAAAATTACAGTCATCAAATTTCAAAACAGTGATATCCAAAGAGTCAAAAGACTTTATTTTTAGACATCTAAAAATAAAATAAATACACACAATGAATAAGCAGAAAATATAGAAAGATGAAAAAAGATCTTCTATTTCATTGAATTTAAGAGTAGATAAAGACTCGATAAAGACAACTACTTCATAAATAAAAACTTTAGTTAAAAACATATGCGTCCCAGAATGTTGTACAAGGAATGGGACTCATTTAAACAAATAAATGAAAAACATCTTAACTTAATACTAAAAAAAATAAATGGCTAGATGACACGAATAATTTCTTTTAATAGAAGTTATAGCCTAAGATTTTTCTAAATATAGATCCCAACCAAAGATAATCCATTAAATTTATCGAAATTTCCTTTGATAGGGAAGATAATTTGCAATCCAATTTTGAATGGCTCCTACGAGAATCGTTGGATATTCCAAATCTTAAAACATCTCATCTCATAGGTAGTTCCAATGATCAAATGGGATAAGTTTACCTCAACCTCATCGACAGGATTCATCTCGTCTAGTTCAGATATGACCATTCCTAATAGGCGAGGAAAAATATAGTGTAGTGGCAAGATAGTCATAACAATTTGTTTTCCTTCCTTTTTTGCCTTCTTGTGAGCTTGTATCTCCCTTTTATCCTTAGTGGTCAGTTGAAACTCCAGTCCAAATGTGTCCTTTTGCACCAAGAGTTCTATCAGCTCTGAGATTCCTCACAGATTCTGCCCAAGGCCTTTTCCTATCTCAAATCCATCTCAGATCATTTTTTTGGCCATCATAATACTAGCTTCTGGCAAATTCGATTTTATGAATGGCATCCATCCCACTGAAACAATGTCAGCAACATGATAAGAAGGAATTAAAGTTTTTCTACTATTTTTTTCCTTTGATCTAGAATTAATGATCATGGTACAATCATTTTCAGTAAACATAGTGAACAGTTGGTCATTCATAACAAATTTCAATATTTGATGGATAGAAGACAACACCAAACTAGAAGCATGAATCTAGAGTCATCCAAACAAGATATTATGAACACTTGAAAAGTCAATAATTTAGCAAGTGTTTGAAATTGAGCAGATCTTATCTCTAGCACTAAGTCAACTTCGTCTATAGACTCTTTTCCTACACCATTGAACTCTCTTACTATAGTTATTGATGGATAAAATCTAGTATTAAAAATTTGACCTTTGTAAGAGTATCTCACGGGTAAATATTTAAAGTTGATCCATTATCTATCAAGACCCTAGGTAGAAACTTTTCATTACATGCACTAATATATATAATGTTCTATTGTGTCCGATCCCTTCCGGAGTTTGTCATCAGAAAAGTAATATGATTGGAAGTCAAAATATTTTCGATGATATGGGAAAATTTCTCGACAAGAATATCTTTAGGCACTTAAATTTCATTCAAAACTTTAAACAATGCCTCTCTACTTAGTTCAAAAGTTAAAAACAGATCCAAAATAGTGACTTAAGTGGACATTTTATCCAACTATTGTATAATCTTATGCTCGCTCCTCTTTAACATTCTCAAAAAATCCAGTGCTTCTCTTTCAATCACAAGCGATTTTGGCGATTAGACACTCTCCATGGCTTTTGGTTGAATATAGATTTCAGAATTGTCCACAATTCTTTCGGATCTAGTAATAGCAATCACATTCTCTTTTGGCATCTCTTTATCTCCAATAAAAAGGGTGGGCTCACTATAGTTCCATAGTATTTCTTACAAATTGTGAACAGGTGATTATTCTGGAAATTCAAGTACAATAGGTTCTGATGATTCCCATTCAAAAGGTGGCAAGTCTAACTTGAAAGGATCACTAATGTCACCAATTTTAGAGGGTCCCTCTTCTAGTATCTATGGCTTTTCAGCTATTCCAACTATCTCAATCTCATCTACAATATAATGAGTAGGCTCTTCAAAATTCTTATCAATAGTGATGGCTCCAACAGTGTCTTTATACTCAAGGAGGGAATTTTTGTTGATGTTTGGCACTTGTTCAACTCTTCTTCTCAAGATTATATCTCCAGTATCAATAATATCTTGAATTTTATGCCTTAGATCCCAACAATTGACAGTTGAATGACCCGAATTTCTAAAATGATATGCGCAAATGTCCTAAAGGTCATAACCAGCAAGAAAATCTTTAGTGTAAATCTTAGGAGGTACAATACCAATCTTACCAGTTGCCTTAAGTTGTTCATACAGTTAGTCAATGGATTGGCCTAAACTAGTGAAGACTCAAAATTGATTTTAGACTTAGATTCCACTAGCTTGGGAAGAGTTGTGGGTTGGGTTGTTTAGTGGAATGGGTCTTGAATTATAAGTACGGTAAGGGCGATTTTGAAATGTGGGTTGAGAAGTTTGAAATAGTGATGGAGTACTTGTGTAGTTTGGTCGCGGATGAGGGGAGTTGACAGTAGTATGATAAATAAGTGAAGAATTTAAATAGTATGGGTAAGGGAATGAGTATGTGGGGTAATTTTGGAATCTTAGTTTAAGAGAGAGACCTTGATCCCACACAAAAGCAACCTCTCCTTTTTTTTTCTTAAACTGAGGCTTTTTTCTGTTATTATTTTGGTTCTGTAGAGCTTTCATCTATAATTTCAAGTATGAAACATTAACAAGTTTTCCTGCTTTAATAAATTCATCATATTTTTCAAGTTTGTTGATGAAAGTCGCAAACGAACTCCTAATCATATGGAAAAATCTCTTTCAAATACGATGGATCATGGTCTTGATAAACATGCGAACAATTTCCTCCTCAATCATAGAGAACTTCAACTTGACAGCCAATTTTCGCCATCATTTTGCATAGGTCTTATGTGAGACCCCGGATAGTCCTTAATTTCGAAATTATGTGATATTCATAGTATTTTGTTCTATTTTGTACTAAATTATTAGAAAACCCTAAATTGGATTATTTATAAAATCCTAGTTTTGTATTAATCACAAATTTGAGTTGTAATTCATGTTTGGTATTCTAGAGTGCGTTTTGGTACAAGTAAGTATAGGATTCGATTTATTTTATATAGGTTAAGTAAGTTTAAAAAGTTAGAAAACCTCAGACTAGTAAACCCTCTAGTGTTCCAATAGATTAGAAAGCTTAAGTTGGGTTTAAAACCCTAATTTTGACAATGTTATGAAGGTTGTTGTTTAATTGTTTTTATTATGGAGAAAGTATGATTAAGTGTAGATGATTAAGTTAGTGGGGTGATTAGTAGAGAAACTAAGTAAGATAAATTAGTTTGGACTAGATTAAGTTTAAGTCCTATGGAGTAAATTGAAAGAGTTCCAAATGTTTGTGGGCAAGAGTGTAAGAAAGAGAAAGTGTTGTTGCAAGGGCTAGGAAGTAAAATCCCACCTCTTATGTGATTGGTTGTTTGGGAAATATCTCCTAGGGTTGATGACTAAGCTTAAATCTAGAAGATTCAAGAGAAACCAAGTTATTAAACAACAAAAAATAAGAAAGAAATAGAGAGAGAGAGGGCCGAAATTTGAGAGGAAAAGAAGGAGAAAATTTCTTCCAAGTTTGATCAAGTTTAACCACTCATCTTGGTTGTGGAGCTTGGAGTAGCAACTTGAGCACTTGATTGTTGTAGATTAACCACCAACAAGGCTTGTTTGAAGGTAAACCATCTTGATTGAAAGTTAAACTCTTGATGATTAAGTTTTGAAACCATGAAAAGTGATGCTTTTGTTGTAATTGTACTCTCTTATGGTTCATATGGTGATTATAGAGTAATTTCATGGTTTAATTTAGTGATAATGTTGCTGAAATTTTGGTTAAGGCTAGAAGAAAGTAGGGCTTCTTGGTTTAAGCTTCTTTTAGTCAATTGAGTTAGTGATTAGACTTGACAATGGAACTTTTGGTGTCATTAATTCATTTGAATGGTGAATTCTTAATAAAATCAGGTTTGGTTATGAAACCCTAATGTAAAGAGGAAATTAGTGTGGTTAGTTAGAACTTGAAAGGTTAGGGTTTGATTGGCGAGAGTTTTGAAGTTGGTAAAGAACTAGTAGAACTAGAATCTAGATTATGATTGGTATTTGGTAATTGAAGGAGAAAATTTCGGACCATTGATAGGTCTTTTAGGATCTGGTATATGTAGTATTATTTGGTATAAAATTGTTAGAAAACTTGTATAAGAATCGTAGCAATGGACCATGTGTTTGCAAAGTTCAAAAACCGGCAAAACTGGAAACAGGGCAGTCCACAAATCCGAACTTGAGTTCTGTTTTTCTTTATGCTGCGTGCTGATTCAGAAGTTTCTCAAAACATGAAAGTTGTAGCCTCCTAAGTCCTTAATGTGCCTACAAAATTTCAGGTCAAACGGATCAGTGTACCCCGAGTTATAGCCAAAACACTCACACCTGTTTTGAACACTGGATTGTGTTACGATTTTAGATTTTTGCCTCTGACCATGCTCGGTTCGCCATGATAACGTGCGAAATGTGTGTTGGACTCTTCATAATAAATGTATATCTTGGTCTTAGCTTCGAAACGGTATAAAGTGCATCCAAATCCGAGTTCCGTAGCTCCAGTTATGACCAAAACAAGAATGGTTGTCAGAACTGCCTTTGAATTTGGATAGTTCTGACAGGAACTTTGGACCCGTTTTTCACCCTGCTCGGTCTTGATTCAGGTTTTGGCCAAAACATAAAAGTTTTAGTATTATGACATAGATTTCCAACGCCTTTGGAATTCTTAATTTGGATTTGTGAGCCATGAGTTATGGTCCAGCAAACAGACCCTGTCCGTCACCCTAAAATGCAAACTTCTGGTACTGTTTTCCATGATTTCGACCTGCTTCCATTCAGATATAAATTAAGGTGTCTTCATGAAAATTGTAGCCCTTCCTCTTAGCTTCGTAACGGTACCTCATGCACTTTGATCCGACGCTCGTAGCTTCGATGGTGTTCAAAACAGTTTTGACACCAAAACGGTTATGCTGCCATTCCCGTTTCCGTATGCCGTTTCCGCGCATGCACTTGCCAATTTTTCCATTTTACTTGAGTTATGCATGTTAGTAGCCGTTTGTGATATATTGTGATGCAATCTTCTATTTCAGACGGTGGTGAGCTAGACGGAGCCGGTGGGTCCTCCTAGCTACTATACATGACGTGATCTTCGCTCTTTTGCTATACTTGCTTTTGCGTAAGTATTCAGGCCGTTTTTGTGTATAACTTGCTTATATGCTTTGGTGTGGATGAGAGAGTACTTAGGCGAGGGTGTACTTGATCACACTCGACCTAAACCCTAATTTGTACTTGTGCTTCTTTATGAGCTGTGTATGTATGAAATATTTTGGTGTTGAACCCCTTGAGCTTGTAGTTCGGGGTGACTTTTGTGAAATATGATGAAATTGTGGGCCCGATCTCAAGACCTGGACGGACTATTCGAGCCGGCCGGGGCTTTGTCGAAGTCAGTCCAACCTAGTCTGAGGTCACCAAGTTTGTGAATCCGATTCACCGAGTATGTGAACCAAGTTTGTGAACCGAGCTTGTGAACCAAGCTCAATTTCGTTTGCTCGAGCCATTTTGTGAGGTGACTGGCCAGTGTGGGTGATAAGGTGTATGGTGGGAGTAAGTGGAGCTCTGCGGACCCTTATTTATGGTCGACGGAGTGTCGACAGGAGGTCACACATGGCACATGACGTGGCTTTGGAGCCAACCTGTGTTCTTAACTTGTGTTGTTACTTTTATATTTTCGATTTGACATCTTTGTGACGTAATTGTTCGTATTACTGTGAAATTTATGTTTTTACCCCTGTTTACTTACTAAACATCTAACTTACCCCTTTCCTTTTTTTTTCCTTAACAGGGGCCCACGCTGGGAACTTTTGGCACTATCACTAGTATAGTTAGGCTTGGTTTGTAATAGCCGGAGAACTAAGATGTTTTTTCTTGTTTTAGTGACCTGTATAAGGACCCCTCTTTGGGTCTACTTTATATTTTTGTTATTAGCATAAGATAATGTAGTAGTCTGGATAACTCATTTTAAGGATGTAAATACTATTTTGGGATTGAATATATTGTGAATAGTACTATTTTGGTTTATATATTTTTATTTTCTTTGTGTTTTGAGTCCTGGCACGAGTTAGGCAGGCGTTCCGCCGATACCCTTGGGTTCGCCCTTGGGAGAAGTGGGGGCGTCACAGGTGGTATCAGAGCACCTAGGTTAGAGAACTTGGGCAAGAGGGATATACGTGATAGCATTACATATTTCTATTTAAGATGAATGGTATAATTTAAGCTGAAATGCCGGTGAACTGACAACTTAATGTTTTGTAGGTATGGATCCGGGTAATCCTAGTGGTGCGGGACCCAGCGGCTTGGGATCGGGACCAGGACCGAAACCTCCGAGTACTGGGGGTTCAGTGAATCAGGTGTTACGCCGGCGCGTACTTAGATACCAGAGGAGGCCTGGGGGTCCATATACTCTATACTCACCTTTTGGCCGAATGAATCGGCCATGTGAGTGCCGACATACATATGGTTACCCTGATGAGGTCGTCCTGGCAGTGGATGACGAGCGACGTTGCCTGGGAAAGGCGAACGATCGCTTACTTTGACAGCTCGAGGAGGCCAGAGGGGTGGCCCACGGGCAGGCATTGCGCATTCGGGAGCTGGAGCAGGGCCTTAGGGATGAGGAGGAGTAGATGGATGCTTTTCGTCGACAGCTCCATGACACACACCAGCACCTCTTCGCCATGAAGGGGCAGCTGAGGGAGCGGGCCGGGGGAATTATGTTGGACTGTGAGGTCCTATTGGATGTGGCCGCAGAGACATCGCCACGAGCTATCGGTCCAGAGCCGATGGATGAGGTTGACACCTTGGGCTCTGTTGGGGATTGGGCCCCTAGGGGAGGCGTTTAGGGTCGCCTTTGTACTTTCTTTTGACTATCTGGCGGATTACTTTTGTTAGAACTGGCATGGCTAGTTTCTTTTGTTATTTGGTTGACTGACTAGATTTTGGAGCCGGAGTGCTCATGTGTATACTGGGTTTTGTACCAACTGGAGGTCGGGTGATTTGTATCTCTTTTGGTATGACTTCGTAAATATATATGTGACTTTTGTGTACACGTTCTGTATATAACCTGTTGTGTACATATATGTATATAGTTGAAAATAATCTTTCTGGGTTCATCTTTTGTGTGCTTCTTGCATATGTGCATTATCATTTGGTATTCTCTACCTTGTTCACATTTTGAATAATAAGTGTACATTTTCTTGGGATTTATAGACTTTGAATCTAAATGGACTCCGGTGGTCGGAGTAGAGGTAGAGGGCGAGGACGAAGCCCTGAAAGGGAAAATGAACATGAGCCAGATCAAGTAGTTACAGCCATCCGCTTGGCTGACCTGTTAGAACGTATGGTTGACCAACAGGGTCAGGGCCATGGGAATACTACAGGAAACCCTGGAAATAATCCAGGCAATCATGAGGGGGTGGACCGTGCCTTAGAACGATTCCAAAAATTTGCACCTCCAAAATTTATAGGTGGACCTAATCCTGACCTAGCAGAGGGTTGGATGGACCATATGATGGATATATTTGCCGCACTTGGGTATTCGGAGGAACGACAGATATCTTTTGCTATTTTCCAGTTTGAGGGGGCTGCTCGAGCTTGGTGGAATGTGATTAAAGCCAAGTGGGAGCGAGAACAGACCCCCTGGACATGGGTTAATTTTACACGGGAATTTAATGAAAAATATCTGCCGCCCATTGTGCAAGAGAAACGGGAAGATGATTTTATCCGCCTGCGTCAAGGGGCATCTAGTGTGGCGGAGTATGAAACCCAGTTTACAAAACTCTCCCGCTTTGCTCCGAAGTTGGTGCTAACGGAGCAAAAGTGAATCCGCCGTTTCGTTCAAGGCTTAAATGTGGAGATTCAAGAGGCACTAGCAGCCGCTCAGTTAAACACATTTAGTCAAGCACTAGAAAAGGCTCAGAGAATTGAGACTGCTAAGGGACAAGTAAAAGCCTTCCATGACCGAAAAAGAAAACAACCTAGCCCAAGCAACGTTGCGACCAGACAAAACTCGAGAAGCGAGCCACCCTCTAAGATAGGCCGAGGAACGGGTGGTGATACGAAATATGGGCCGCTTATGGGCCATGTTTTGGGCTGCAAGAGATTGAATCTTTTAGTAATAGTTAGTAGTTTATTTTCTAGATTTCTATTTTATTTGCTAGGAATAAATTCGGTCCAAGACCTCATGTTGAGTTGGATCCGATTTATAGAGTCTAGGCTCACTATAACTTAAGTTGGTTAATTAGCTTTTATTGGGTTATGTTGGGCCAGCTTAAAGCCTTCATTGGATCGATTATAAGCTGACCATTAGATAGTGGATTTGAGTAGTGGAATCGGGCCAAAGGCCTAGCCTAGCCGAGTTAGGGTTTTCAAGTCACTTTAGGTTTTCAAGTTGTAAGGCTATATATAGCCTAGGTTTTCATTCAATAAAGGGAGTTCAGATTTTATAAAATATATGTGAGTTATTTCACTCTCTCTTGCCTCAAGAGAATTTCCTTTGAATACTTGAGAATTAATCTCAAGCTGTTCATTGAACTTATCAATCAAGTAGTCTCCTTGATTGTGGCGTTCGTCTATCCATACTTTTGGTTCACTAAATTTGCTAGTCGTGGGTTAAGGAATCTCCTTAGTTCGTGGCTCGTGATTCTAGAAGGGTCAAAGTTCCGCAAAACATCCCAACTTGGTGTTCGTCTAGATCCGTCTCACATCAGTTGGTAATCAGAGCTAGTCGACAACCACCAGGTTATATCCTTCTTTTCTTTTGTGTTTCGAGTCACATACTCTTGTTTCAAATCAGTTTGTGTGTCAATTTAAAAAAAAAAAAAAAGAGTCACTGTTCACCGATACTGTTCACCGATACTGTTCACTGGTACTGTTCATCGTACTGTTCACCAACACTGTTTACCGGTACTGTTCATAGTTACTGTTCATCCGAATACAAATCTGTCCAGCCTTGTTGTTTGTGTTATCCAACTTGTTTACTTGGTTTTCAAATCTGGATTTTGGCAAAACTTGTTGGAATTTTGTGAATCTTGAAGAGAACTTACAATAATCTTGAGCTTCTTGCATTCTTGATCACAATCTTGAAATTTCTGAAGTTCCTGACAACTTCCTTGAAAGTTCTTGAGATCTTGGAGTTCTTGGTAGTTATTATTTGTGGACTTCCTTGTTTTGTGTCATGGTTGATAGTTGTAGTCAAGAAAAAAATAACAGAAAACAAAAACGAAAAGAAAAAGAAAGAAAAGAGGAATCGGTTGGCAAGAAAAAAAAAAGGAAAGGAAAGAAAGTGGCAACCGAATTGTTTTGAATAGGGAACCAAATCTGATTTGTGCAATCTTTCTTGGAGTAGAATTTGGAAGTTACCAAAAGTTGTTTCAAGAAGATTACCAAAGGTTGTTTCAAGAAGGTTACCAAAAGTTGTTTCAAGAAGATTACCAAAAGTTGTTTCAAGAAGGTTACCAAAAGTTGTTCAAGAGGAAAAGGATTTTCAAAGGGTTTCCAAAAACTAACTTGTTTCCAAAATCAATTAGGAAACTAAGTAAAGCACTTGGATAACTCTTTGTACTCACTTGGACACTCTCTCTCCTACCTTTTTAGGAAACTTTCCCAAACTCTCTCATTCATTTTTTTTGGAAACTTTCCTAAATTCTCTCATCCATTTTTTTAGGAAACTTTCCTAAATTCTCTCATCCATTTTTTAGGAAACTTTCCTAAACTCTCTCATCCATTTCTTTTGGAAACTTTCCTAAAGTCTCCCATCTATTTTTAGGAAACTTTCCTAAATTCTCTCATACATTTTTAGGACCTTTCCTATATTCTCTCATCCACTTTAGGAAACTCTCCTATATTCTCTTCCTAGATTTTAGGAACACTCTCCTACACTTTCTCCTATATTTTTTTCCTAGCTTTTAGGAACACTTCCCTACACTTTCTCCTACATCTCCGTGATTACTCTTGAGGAAGAAGTTGGTGACAATTATTTGGGCTTGAGCAGCATTTCTCAAACTACCTAACCCAACAGGTAAAGGTGTTTGGTAAGTCCATTGGAGCGCTTTGAGTGACATACACGAGGGTGAGTGAAACACGTAAGGGAGCGAGTGAGGACTGTTCTACTAATTTTTGTTGAGTTTTGCAGGTAATAAAAGTATGAGACAAACGAATGCTCAACTGGAGCTCCACCATCTTGTGCCTAAAGGAGTAAATACTGTGGCATTGCGTGAGATAACTGAGCAATTGGAAATCATCAAAGCTCAAAAAAATGATTGGTTTTATACACGTTTCCATATCAAGGATAAAGTTTGCAGCTTAGCCATTGATAAGGGTTGTGAAGTTAATCTCGCAAGTACTGTCTTGGTTGAGAAATTGAATCTTCCAACCATTGATCATCTTCGACCTTACAAGTTGCAAAGTGATAGTGGTGATATTTGGATTACTAAGCACACACTTGTTCCTTTTCGTATTGGTCAATACGTGGATGAGGTGTTGTGTGATGTGGTTCCCATTCAAGTGACGCATGTGCTGTTGGGACAGTGGTGGATGTTTAATCGAGAAGTCAAATATGATGGATATACTAATAAGTATTCCTTCACATTTAATGGCCGTCGTACCAGGCTTGTGTCGCTTAACTCTAAGCAACTTTGTATTGATCTAGCATACATGAAGAGTGAGCATGAGCGTTATAGTATGAAGAAAGAGCTGGAGGAGAGAATTGTGACTGAAGAGGTAAAATTCGAGGGAGTTGAAAAGGAGAAAGAGGTTGAGAATAATGAGGGAAAAAAGTCAGCTACTGAGCATGAAAAAGAGATTAAAAATTCTAAGAGTAAGCTGATTGTGAGAAAGGATGTGAGATCATATGTTTTTTCTAACGATCTTGACTCTACTTTGTTTAGTGTTTCTACTTTTATGCAGGTTAAGCAAGGAAAAATTGAGTTGATCTTGGCATGTTCTATGCCTAAATCCATTGGTGAATATCAAACTTTTCATGGAGTTTGCACCTTAAGTGTTGTCTCTCTTTGTCATCCACTGATGTTCAACGTCAACCATGAGCCTGATTTGCTTGTTGGGAGGAATAATGAAGTTTCAGAGGGAGTCTCTACACTTGAAACTTGTTATAAATTTCCTTCTTATTTTGTTGGTGACAATCCTTTCCTCATTGGTCCAAATTCTGATTCCTTACAACCTGGTTTTATTCTTCAATTTGAGGGTTCAAAAGCTACCTATCTCGATCTTGTTCCATTTGTGCAAGATAGGCCATACCCACATCAACTTGCAATGAATTTTATAACTTTGCACAATCATGTCCGAGACTTTTCTAACCTGATTGAGCATCACTATGAAGATCCTTATCTTGTGAATGTGAATGGTAAGCTGTCAAGTGATTTTATACCTACAAATTCTAATCTGTGATTTATTGTGTAGGTCCAAATTCGACCATTCATGACACAATGCTGATTAGAGAGCTTTGGAGTGGTTGGAGTAAAGCCTTGAGTTTCCCATGGCGGATTGTGAGCATTTTCAAGCTAACCAAGAGACATGTGCAGCGAATTACAATAGTCACGACGTATGCAAGTATCATCCATTCTAAGAGAGCCAATATGTGGAGATTTGAAGTTTCATACTGCCAACTCTTGTAGTACCATTCATTTCCAAACACGATTTGAGGACAAATCTTTTTTTAAGAGGAGGGGAATGATACGAAATATGGGCCGCTTATGGGCCATGTTTTGGGCTGCAAGAGATTGAATCTTTTAGTAATAGTTAGTAGTTTATTTTCTAGATTTCTATTTTATTTGCTAGGAATAAATTCGGTCCAAGACCTCATGTTGAGTTGGATCCGATTTATAGAGTCTAGGCTCACTATAACTTAAGTTGGTTAATTAGTTTTTATTGGGTTATGTTGGGCCAGCTTAAAGCCTTCATTGGATCGATTATAAGCTGACCATTAGATAGTGGATTTGAGTAGTGGAATCGGGCCAAAGGCCTAGCCTAGCCGAGTTAGGGTTTTCAAGTCACTTTAGGTTTTCAAGTTGTATGGCTATATATAGCCAAGGCAAGAGACCTTCATAGGCAGTTTTTGAAGATCAATAAAATTGTGAGTTTTCACTTTTCTCTTTCCAAGAGAGCCTCTTTGAATACTTGAGAATCTTCTCAAGTTATTCACCCGAACTTATCAATCGAGTATCTCCTTGATTGTGGCGTTCTACTACCTCCAATTTGGTTCGTTAATTCGAGTAGTTACGGGTTGAGATAATATCAAAAATTGTTCGTGACTTCTAGGGATTAGTTGGGTCAAATTTCCGCTGCCTAAGCCATGGTGTTTTGGTTGTCTAGATCGCGTCAAGTGAGTATCACATCAGTCCAAACCCAAACTCTGCCTGATTTTCAATTTTTTTATGCGAGTTCAGAGTGTATACATATAGATAGATATTAAATTTTTTTTTTTTTGTAAAAAGGAACAACAAGTAATTGGTTATATACACAGTAATGGTTAAGCAAAATTAAAAGGACTTTCATTCCATCCAGGTCACACCACAAATAATGAATACAAAACTTGGGAGTTCAAAGATTCGTAAAAGTTTAAAACATGCCTATAGGGCCAATCCCAAGATATATGTAAAGTAATCATTAAGTTCACCAGGGAGAACCTTACTAGTTACTCAACTTGGTCAATCCATCATAATACCAGTAGATCTCATCTCCTTGTTCAGTTTCGACTTAGATCAGGTACTAGGATCCCATTGGATTATACAAGACTATCTATCAATCTTTCCTTCTGTTATCTGTATAACTATTCCAACGGTTTCGAATCATTAATATCCTTTGACGAGTTAATCTTAACTTTTTCTCATGTCTCTTTTCAAGTTCATATCGGATCAATATTTTCAAATTTAAGGCCGTAAGGTTTAAAAGGACACTTTTAATTCGAACTAAGATTGTCTGTATTTTTAAGTTCCAAAAATCATCAGTCCTATACCATTCAAAAGTTCTACATTTGTCCCAAAAGGCATCCTTTCAAGATTAAATTTGTAAATAAATGGATCTTGACCTTAAATTACAGCTTTAACAAATAGGAAAGGCAAGAATGGATTTGACATTTCATTTATCTTAGGAAAATTTCCGATGCTCATAGAATTTAAGAAAATTTGAAAATTTTACACGGTGAAAAGAGCTATTGTCAACTGTTAAATCTAATAAACGAAACTAAATTTTGGAAATTTTTTTTTTTTAAATAAGGTCTTACAAGAGGAAGAACAATCAACCAAAATGAGAGCATGTCATTGCATGCGTCGATAATGAAAATAAAACTTTGCATGTGTACTACCAAACGAATTAACAAGCCAACATGATCAGGTATAGAATTTATAGCATTCAAAGCCTTCAAAAGGGAACAACTATCATGCTTAACAAAATATACAGGCCAAAACACAAGCATCACCTCAACTATCATAGACAAAAGGTATAAAAGGTCGTGCTCCATAATCTAGCTTGCAATTGAGCGAGGGGCTTAATTCCCTTAGGTAAGGCCAACCTCATTTTGAACATTAGAGCTACATCAACTATCTTTTCAATTAAAGTTCCACATTCCATCGAAATATCTATCCTTTAACAAGCACGAGTCACCACATACTTAACTAGGTACTACAAAAGGTAGGCCTTCCGAATTCCAAGACATAAATGCATTCATGTTCCCAAGGCAAGAACAAGATATATCAACTCTATAGTATATCTAGTGGAAAAGATCAAGCACTAAAGGTTATTCCAAACAAATTAATCATTTATTTCCCCATAAGTCCTTAAATCAAGAACGCCTCCTAGCAAATGCCATTATTCAGGGAATTTACTTACTATCTTTTAAACAGTGTTTAATCTCTTACAATCTTCTTCTCTCTTGCTAGTCTAGCACGATAATCCTCAATTATTGAAGCTTAATAACCATCGAAACCACAATTGCTCACTACTTCACTTTGTCACTTAACATCGAGACCAAAAGTAAAAAAAAATACTGCGAACTCACCAAGATTTAATGTTATTCATCATAATATCAAGTACTAGGTCCACTACTTTTATTGGAAACATACTCACTACATAGAGGTTACATACACATAGGTCCATAAATACAACTATTTCAGCTAACACATCACTACTTGCCGATTTTCACTATTACAGCAGCTTCACCATCCCAAAATTCATTTGTTCTGGGCAGTTCCTCACTTGGTGTCCCAGTTGACCGCATCTAAAGCATGCACCAATTTTCACATAACATATTCCTGTATGACTTTTGTTACACGTTTCACACTTAGGAGCCACACATTTCTTCTTAAAGTGTCCATTCTTTTTCTCTTTCCTCCTCTTATCCCTCATAGCAATTCCATTTCCATCCATCTCTTTACGTTTCCCTTTGTGGTCGCGAACACTTCCTTCACCTCTTTCATCTTTATTACTAGGAATGTCCTGAGAGGCCATTTGACTAGACAAAGGCACTAACTCAAACTTACTTCGTACCTCTTCCGGAATCCCTTCGTATTTCTTTTTCAGCTCCATGTTCTTGTGCAGTAGTTCAACTTTCTCCGAATACTCCTGCTTCCGTCGCCCTTCCCAGTGCTCAGCTAATCTCTTTTGGAACTCTACTTCCTTTCGAAGAATCTCTATCTCCTTATACGTATCAGCCAAATGTGCCATCTTCCTGATTCGTTCGAACTCAAGTGATAGCCTGCTAGGCAAATTAGAGAATCAAGATAAGTAACTAGGTACACTTGGGACTTTTACCGTATAACTGTTAAGTTCCCTTACTCCCAATCCAATCACAAAAAATTTAAACTTAGAAGCGTACAGGTATGGAGGCCTCAAATTTTTCATACCTAATTCCAAATTTTCGATCTTGACATAATAATAATCAAGTCAGGTCCATCTTTTGACGTCAAGGGATAAATATCAAGAAAATATAGGCAAGGTTAGTTTATCGAAAGCCAAACTACGGTTATCGAATCTTACAAGAGGGGTAGAAAATACCTCTATGGTTGTAACTAGACTGACTCAAAGTCAAGTAATTACTTATCAAGTCCTCACGGTCATCGCAAAAGGGAACAGGCCTTAGGTGCAAATTCCCTTACAATCTAGCCACCCTCTAGAAAGCCCGAGCCAGACTAGCACATGAGTAGTCCATGATAACACTTTCATATCAAACCCTTCCCCCGACCAGTCTAATTACTAGGTCACATGTAAAATCTTTCGTGCCTTGGCCTTTGCCATCCAGACATACCTCAAATTTAATCAAGATACAGTCCCTTATATCACGCTCTCCACAATTCAGTACTCAAGTACAAGAATCCACAATAAGATAATTCACAACACGAGCCGGCCGGTCCCAAGAGTAAATCATCCATATTATAGATTCCTACCCGACATATATATCTACCTTCCGCAAGTTCCATGATAAAGATTTTACACTTATAACATGCCCGGCTCATAAATTATGCTCAAAAGAGTCCTTAATTCTTAACACCTGTTCACGTAATTAGAACCATAACACCACTTGGCCCAAGCTCACTTCGCGCAGAGACCACACGAAATGGCTATAGGTTTTATCCCTCAATCGCTTAACTTTCAAATCAAATCAAATCCCATAGTCCGGCATCCTAAACTTTGGCCTAGGATACACTACAGAGATCTGAAGCCGAAGCTCTGATATCACCTGTGGCAGCCCCACTTCCCCCTAAGATGAACCAGAGGGTTGGCGGGCCGTCTGCCTAGCTCTCGCCAGGACTCACACAAGCAAACTATCCAACTCCTTCCGAAGAATAACCTAAACTATTACAACACCGTTTCCTTCCAAATAGGCTGAAGACTAAAACCACATTAACTTCAGAGATAACAGCATTTTTAAGATAGCCAATCGTCGACTCTTAAATACCTTACGCGTTACAAACCAGGCAACAAAAACATACAATCCAAATACATTAGTACAAGCCAAATAACAATTCCAGGGTTTACACTTTTCCAGCTTCAAGCGGCAATCCAAAATAAAAGATACAATGTTTAACTCAAACTACATGCATAAAAGTGAAATTAGATTTCAAGTCTTGCTCAAGTGCCAGGACCTGTCAAGGAAAACAAATGAACGTGGGGTGAGCTAAATCTCAGTGGTGCCCCAAAACATGCAATCACGTAAATCAATCAGCGAGTAACAATTTCACAAATTGAACAATTAGGAAAGCGTATAACAGCACAAGATAGGATACAGGGCTCTCAGGAGCCATTCTCCACGCTTGATCAAAATCTACCGTAGTTGACCCTCCGTCAACTCTCACTACCTAAGGTCCATGTAGATCTTTTTATTTTTCTTAACTCCGGCCACCAATCATACCCCTTTACCGGGCCCGAACGCCAAACACGAGAGTGGTAATACTCGAGTATACCTTAATATAGACTGGTCGAGGGATTCACCCAACAACGTTACGTCCAACACGTGGTTACCAGGTCAGGATAAGAGGCCCTCCTACCATTAAGGTGTGGTACATTCCCCTGCCTAGTGATTTAGTACTTGAGATAGGATAAGAGGCCCTCCCACCCTCAGGTGTGGTACATTCCCTTACTCAGTACTTAGCACGTGAGATAGGATAAGAGGCCCTCCCACCCTAAGGTGTGGTACATTCCCCTACTCAGTGCTTAGCAAGTGCAAGCAGGATGCTCACGAAAACATTTCAAACAAGTCACCACTCGAAAGGCTAGTGTGATAAAGTACACACTGCTCACTTCGATGGATCAGAAACCATTTTCCAATTATCACATATCAAGTCAAGAAAGCACTTTAATCAAGTAGGCATAGAACAAGCAGGGACACTCACCAAGAGTGAAGTCACAGATCAAGTTGGGAATCGAAATCCACGTCCTCGCTAAACTCTAGAAAACCAAGTTCTAAAACTATAAGTTTTACTATACAAGTTCTTGGTTTACGTATATAAAAGATTATCTAGTATATAACTAGTTTATTTTCTTGAAATAAATCGACAATCCACTTAAAGTTAAAAGCAGTAAAATATTTCGTATAGTTTCCTTAAAAATACTTTTCTTTCTAGAGGTGTAGCTAAATCTAATTTACTTAAAGTAAGTTTTCTTGCCGAGCAAGTTTTCTACAATTTTTTTTTTAGTTAAAATTATTAAAATCTCGTGTTTTTGACAATTTTCCTCTAGAACAACTAGCCGGGACAATTTTAAAAGAAAGAAAATAAAATAAAATAAAACCTAGGGTTTTAAAAACTAGTGCAATCATTTTCTAAAGGTAATAAAGCTAGTTTAAGCGAAAGAAAGAACTAGCTGGTTAGCCAGGTTTTAAAAGTACCGACACTTGAATTTTTAGCATTATTGTGTTATGCTTAGTCTTTATAGCTTATAATCTGCCCAATCTCAACCAACATAAATGTTACACCATTCCAGAAAATAATCTCACGAAAAACCTTAACTAATTCGGCCAGTGACCGTATACTACCTCCAGCAATAAACGGTTAACTTATAATGCTTTGTCCATAATTTTTCTTCAGTTTTTACTTCAATTCAACAAGCAAAAAGTGACTAGCAAGCCACAAAATAGTCTTAAGCATCCAGTATGAAAGTTTCAGCTATAATTCGAAGGAAAACTGATCGGATGCTCAATCCCCTTCTCTTGGCCAAATTTTCTCACAATAGTCAACCAAGTGCACATTTTTCTCGAGTAATCTCATCCATTTATGTTCAAAAAAAATTTTTTTTTTATGCATGTCCAGACCAAACCAATATAACCGAAAATCGCAATTCAAACATCAGTTTCGCTAGGGCTTCATGAATCATTAGCCCTAGGTCTCACAAGTTCAATTCTAATCAAAATTAAGCAAAGGTAGTCCAAAACGTCAAACAAATCCAACCAAAATTTTACTCTTGCAAAAAATACTCAAATGGCCAAGAGCTTCATCAATCATTAGCTCTTGGCATCCAACAATTACTTCTTACAACAATTTAACCAAAATTTCAAAGATTAAAAATCAATTTCATGTATTTGAAACCAAGGACAAGATTTGCAACAACCTCTTTTCCAAGATTGCAACCAATAACCTCATTACACATAACAATTACAGATTAAACATTTTCCAGCCATTTTTTTTTTCCAAAATATCCATTCCAATGCCAAGAAATTCCATCGACTAAACCGCTAGTGGTTTATCCACCAAGTAACTTCCATGTCAACATTTCAGCCATAAAATCAAATGGTCACCCCAAAATTTCACATGCATAACCATCTTAATATATTCTAAAGTGAAATCAACCAACTAGAACTAATAACATGTAATTCCAGCAATTAATTCCATTAAAAATTTAACGCTTGTGCAAATCACTTAAATAGCCAAGAACTCAACCCAAAAACATGAAGAATGTCATGGCGGCTTAACTCTCAAGCAATTCTAAAAATTCAGATTTCTTTCTTCTTCTCTTTTTTTTTTCCACGGCTCAACAGCCACATGCATGGCTATCTTACAATATTATAAAGTGCAATCAACAAGTATAGGATATTTTACAGCGAATCAAACTTTAATGTAACAATCTGGAACCCAAAATTTGCAAAAGAAATCTGGAAAAATTCTTTCTTCTTCCCTCGGCTAAGCTGAGAAATTCCAGCACTTTGCTTCAACATTTTTGGTCTTAAATCCGAATTTACCTCAGTTGAATCATTGTGTTAAGTACCCAAAACTAACATGCAAGGCTACTTAATGAAATTACTATCATTTCTAGTTCAGATCAAGTTCGGACAGCAACTATAAACATCCACAAATCCAGAAATTCATTCGGCTATTCTCGGATGATCTTGCATGCAGCAGATTTTCTTGTTCATTTTTTTTTCTTGCTTAACCGAGCTAATGAGCTGCATGCAAAGCTTAATCATCTTGTCTTAAATTAGTTAATCACATTTATAAGCTTAGATTGCCTCAGGGAAACAAAATTAAAGCTGCATTTCCATTTCAGCTTCTCGGCAAACCCATTCCTTCCAAATCAGATTTTTCTAATGCTTTGATTTCATCATCCGGAAGCATAAACTTCACATGCAAGCTCTTAAACAGCTTCATCTACCCATAATTAGCTAGCCTAAGTCTAGAATTTACCTCGGCTGGAAGCTCAGCTCACGCAACAAGAAGCTGCAATGTTTCTTTCTCGGCTAGCTCTCTGACAGCACAGGAATGCAGCCCGCCAACTCCCTCTCTTGCTCAAGCTTGCACGCGGAATGGAATGGAGGATGATCGCAGCTGGTTGAGGTTGAAGAAAGGAATGGAAGCTCTAGGCAGTGAGGAAGAGGATGATAAAACTCACGCGGTTATCACTCACACTCACTCGCGAACAGTTTAAGAAAGCAACTTGCGCAACTTCCTCCCTTGCTCAAGCTTCTGATCAGACAGGAAAATGGGAAGCTCGGCTCTTCACTCTCGGTCGATAATAACAAGGCAAAGAGAGAATGTTGTTGTGGTTTGAGGTGTGATAGTGGAGTGGAGATGGGGTGCTGAAATGAAGATGAATCACGGATGGAGGAGGTTGAGTGTTTGAGAGGAGAAAGGAAATGTGATCCGGCAGAAATGGAATTGTGATTTTAAAAGGTTGGCCAATGGATCCTTGGTGGTTGCATGGTAACTTCCGAGGTGGTGGAGGCTATTTTACTCTTTTCACGTTTCCTCCGAATTTCCACTTAAGTCCTTATTCTTAATCTAATTCCAAAATTTACCCTAATTGTAATTTGAATGCCTAATAATATACTATTCTCGCAAAGATTCGATTATCGAGATTTTAACGTCCTAAGTATACTAAGTGCACTTGTAACGGTTTTGTCTAAAATTTACCGACTTCATCTTATTGCTAAGGTTCCTATTAACACTTAACATTATTAACGATTAAAACTAGCTATCGGAATTCAAGGAATTAATATTAAGGCGATAAAATAATTTACATCAAGAAATATCAATTTATCTTGGCAAGAATCAAGTAATTTCAATATTTTACACAATTGAATTGTTTGTAGCATAAAAACTATTTTTACGTGCTTATTTAAGAACAAGTAAAGATAGAAGTGGGATTTATTAAAAATCTAACATGCAAAAGTAATATGTAACTGTATATTTATTATTATTATTATTTTATATATATTTTTTTTCGAGGTTCTCACAGACATTGTTAACAAAATGTCAATTCAAAGGGTGGTAAGAGAGATTTTGAAAACGTGGAGGGAGCTTTGTGATATTTTTTGAAACCTCAAGGGAGGTTTCTGAAATTATCCCTAATGGGAATACACAGGTCTATTCGAAATAATCGGATGACAATAATAGCACCAATATCAACCAAGCAAATCTGCTATAAAATCACCCCCAAAAACTACAACTATCAGAAAAGTGGGTTTGGAAAGGTGTTACTAAACGAAGAGGAAATTTGAAATCTGAATCGGTGGATAAGTAGAGCTTGATGAGAAGATCCCGTGTGTAAAATTTCGTCTCAATCGGACTTCAAATCACCTTCCAACTGAGGCTTCAAAATTGCAAAGAATTTTCTTTCTCTAGCTCTCACTCTTTCTCTCTCTTCGTTTCTCTCAAAGGTGGCTGGCACTTTTTCTCGCATGAAAAACTAATTGCATCTTGCGGCTGCTACTTGTATTTAAGCTTGAGAAACCCTCAAGCGTTGCTTACTTGCACAAATGGACTGGCCCACAAATGGGCTGGCCCACACACAAGTCCAACAAATATTGATGAGAGGTTGCTGGAAATTTCTCAGCTTCATCCGAGAACAAGAAATAAAGAAGTACCAGCTTCCTTTTGCGAATTTTGGTTCTAAAATTCTGTACTAAGCTGTAATATATTGTATAATACCTTGATTTCATCATGCATGAAAGATTTGAATATAAACTGAAGGGATTATCGGAGAAAAATTTGTGTTTTAAAACTGGTTGCTGTTAGAGTTTTGAAAACATGGCCGAGGGGGAAGATTAAGACCTAGCCCAGCTTTGCTCTGCGATTTCCTTGGCTGTAAACTTTATATCACTGCTAAAGATACTCTGTAGATTGATCACCATCCTCTGCATGTTAAGTTGGAGTTAACATAGAAGAAATTAAGGAAGTAGCCGTATGTTGAATTGCCAATTGATGACTGTTACACTTAGCTGATGACAGATTAGTATATATATGATTTCTTGACTGATCCATTTGCTGGAATTAAGTGCTATTTGCCTTGGGTTGTGTTGAACAAAATGTATACTAAGAGATTAGTGTTTTAAGCAAGTAAACAGTGGGGCTTTGTTTTTTTTTTTTTTTTGGCAAACAATAATACATTAGCCTGATGTAGATGACAAGGGGATTGTAAACACAAAACTAAATACTAATTTTAAGCACAGATAGAGATTATTGTTAACACATAAAGATTTTAACTACTCATACAATAATTAAGAATTGTCTTGCAGGCCACTGGCTGATAACAACTTGATAGCTTCGTACCACCAAAACTCACAGCTTCTAGTTGTTGGCTTTCAAAGTTGAGAGAGAAGCAGAATTGATTCTTGGCGTGGAACGCATAGGGCCTCCAAATGTTTAGCCTTCTGCAGAGTGATTCTATTACTAAAGTTAATGTCCAAGTCACCATCCTGTTCGACTTTATCCCAATCAAAACATTGGATGATTGTACCGATTGCCAATGAAACACTCCGAATGCCTAGATTGGCTCCTGGACAAGCTCTCCTCCCCATCCCAAATGGCAAGAACTTGGAATTGAACTCTTCTTTGTCCATCAATTTCTTCACTTCGAATCTTTCTGGCATGAATTTCTCAGGCTCCTCCCAGAGTGTTGGATCCCGATGCACGGCCCAGGCATTAGCTAAAACAATTGTACCTTTGGGAATGTCATACATCCCTACCTTGCAATCTTCAGATGCATAATGAGGTTGCAGAAGTGGTGCTGCGGGGTACAGTCTCATTGTCTCATTGACAACACAATGAAGATAAGGAAGCTTTGGGATATCAGATTCTCTCAACAGTCTTCCATGTCCTATGTTGATGTCAATCTCAGTCCTGAGTTTCTGTAGTGCCGTATGGTTATTTAGCAAAAGCAGCATAGCCCATTCGATGGTCAGCGTGGACGTTTCTCTTCCTGCTGTAAGCATTATAAATGCAAAACTCTTTATGGCGTCATCTGATAAAAAAACAGATTCATTTTCCTTACGAGAAAGCAGATTTGCAATCAGTGCCTTCTTCTCCTTGTCCAGCAGAGTATTTGAACATCGAAATTCATCTATGAAACCCTGACCGAAATTATCTCTCTTCTTCTGCAAAGAGATCATTTCCTTTTCCAACCCTTTGTAGCCAAGCCACCTTAACACAGGGAAGAAGTCACACAAATTCATTGAAATGCTTGAACCAAACATTTCTCTGAATTCTTCAATTATTTGCATGCCCAACTCCTCTCCAGCATCCTCCTCTCTGACGGAGCATCTTCCAACAAGCATCCTCATCATAACATTGAGTGTGAAAATAGAAATCCAATGGCTCAAATCAACTCTTACTTGGCTTTCATTCTTTGAAACTCTGTAGATTGACCTGAGAATCATCTGACATTCCTCTTCCCTGATAACTGAAGTCCTCTGGAGGCTGTTGAAAGAGAGAGATTCAACAACAAAGAGGCCACGAAGAACCCTCCACAAGTCGCCATAAGGGGCCACCCCAGGGCCTGTGTAGTTATAGGTCAATCTATCTCCAGCCATGGTCCGAGGACGGTTTGCAAGCGTAATATCATTCTGGGTGAAGCACTCTTCAATGGCAGCTGGAGACGACACAACAACAAAGGAACGCCAACCGAATTGGAGAAAGAATATTGGACCATATTTAGCTGATAATGAAGTTAAGTCTTGGAAGAGTGAGTTCTTGATAAGGTAAAGATGGCCAATTATTGGCAGAGCAAGTGGACTTGGCGGTAACTTCTTGTTCTTGACATGGTTGAATAGCAAGTTTTTGGAGATGAGAAGCAAAGAACACGATAAGATGGTGATGAGGCAGCAGTAGAGATTCTCCATGGCCAAAAAGCTCTGGAAATACTTAAGGAGTCTTCACCCTTGTTGGTAATGCTATTGTAGGAACAGGAATGAGATGTCGGTGTCAGAGTGGGGATGAGCCGTTGATATTGGCCGCTTTTAAAGCAGAGAGAGAGATGCCGAAGTAGCTTACCTCTGAAAGTGGGTCTTCGCCGGAGTTGGAGATGCTGCCGGCGAAGAAGAGTGGGTCTTTCCCTTGGATTTGTTTGCTGGATGAGATGTCACTGCAGAAGAAGAGTCTGTTATCACCGCTTCTTAAGACTGCTTTTACAAAAGGAAAATAACTTCACAATGGTAGATCAAAATTTTGTAAACATTGCTAGAATTTTATTGAACATTTTGAAATGATATTGCTGGAAATTTTATTTGCTGGCCGAAACGGTGATAAGTTAAATCTGCCATGATGTTTTCTGAATTCTAAGATAACTTGTAGTAATTATGTATATATAACAGCTTATAACCTCTTAACCTTGCCTTCATAAACATCTTACTTGGATCAGATGCGCAATGGGTTTGATAGGGGGTCTAGTTGGTATTACATCAAGGAATCAATGTTTGGCAGGGTTCAGAATCCAATTTGGATGTTAAAGAAAAGTAGGTCAATGATTGGGAGAAGAGGTAACCTTGGAAATTAAGGTGGCTTACATGTAGTATTAAAGTACGATTGAAGAAGAAATTATAAATTTGGATTCAATGTAAACTCATAAACGTAAAAATTGTTAGGTTCATGGCTAAAAGAATTATGTCTCACATTGGTTTGAGAAATGGAAAAAAAGCAATTAATATGTAAGTAAGTGCATAAGACCTAAAAGCCTAAGTTTTTGCATTAAAATTAGATTCTTCACTTACATATTGGGCTTTTTTAGTAGACTTTCTTGAGGTGTTTCTCCTTAACAACATCTACATTATTTGTCCTCTGATCTAAAATAATCAAATAAGTTTAAAAAATATATTTCAAATTTAGTTCAATGAACAAAATTGAACAAGATGCTTACCTCAATATTATATTTAAAAATGTAATATTTTATTATGTGAGTAATTTGGCATGTTCTAGGATGATGAACACGAACTTAAACAACAACTAAGAAGTATGATAGGATTGAGGTGCATAAGGATACTCTCTTTAAAATGATACATGGTCCTACAGTTTTTCTTTTTTAAGAATTGCTACAGGAGGTCTAAAGCGCCATCTACAGGATACAACAGTCCGACTCAAAGGATGTTGCTTCTCTTTGACCTGTACAATCAAGAGAAGCAGAAGCCTCCCCAATACCTAAATAGAGTACTAGAAAAAGAAATGACTGTAGAAAAAATTCTATTTAGAAGATGTTTCTGTTGAGAGAAGTGTAAAATTTTTCAAAGAATTTCACTATTTATATGCTACACAATTCATTTAGAAATATAGGTTACATATCCAAGTACAATATGAAAATAATTACACACACACACATACATACATTCATTTATTCATACAAATACATAAAATATATAAAATTGTAGGATTTGTAACCTATACAAATTGATGACATAATATTTCATGCATTTAAAAATGGTAAGAAACATAATTTGTAACTCCTCTATCATAATTCTCAACATTAAGGTTTGCAATCCCCAAAAACTCCCAAATTAAATTGTTGTAAAACTTTTTGAGAGAATTGATCAAATAAATTTCATATTTTATTAAAATACTCCAACATTCCTCCAATTATTTTAATAGAATAGGAAGAAAATAAATATTTAGACAAAGTGAGAATTAGTCTATACATATTTATATTAATGATAAATCTAGACATGTTAGTCTTAGATATGAGTATCTTAAGCAAATGCCACGAAATAACGTGGTGACTGTTGTACGTATGAGAACATACACCAACTTAATGGACCCGTAGATTAAGTGTTTGCCAAGAGACTTTGTGAGGATAACATCATTGGAGTCGCAATTGAAATAATTTATGTAAAATCACTAGCAAACAGGTAAAAGCAATCTAAGAAACAATTATTAAATTCTAAAGATTGAAATGCACACGAAAGACATAATCTAAAAGAATCAAAACTATTCGAATTAGATCGAAATCCAAATCAAGGAGATCGACAACTAGAATCATGTGATCAAGAAGTGCAACTACAATTAACACACGCAATCGTTTATCAACTCTTGAATCACGCAGTTATCTCTTTGATTTTTTTTTATTTTTTTTTTGTTGGTACGAAGTAGGAGGTCAATCGGACGTATCCACAACATAGAGGCAAACCAGAGCTCAGAAGAAATATAAGAATCGATATCCTGAAACCAATATCGTGCATAACAAATTGTTTATACAGAAACGGTGCCCACCACAACATGAGAGCCCACTCCGAGTTCAGAAGAAATATATGGTTGGTAAGGAATCAATCTCAAGAAACCAACGTTGCACCGAAGACGTTATTTTAGCAGTAAAACTTAATATAAAAATTAAGTAGACGGACAATCATAGAGTTAATAAATCAAAGTTTTCCATTCTCGACGCATCCCACGCTAGCTCTTCAAATTAATCTTGTCCCACAAAATATGTATTTGAAAAACAGAACATAGTGGTTGCATTTTTTGGAAAGCCTTTTGAAAATTTTTTTGTATATTGTTTTACATTTTTTGCGCATTTTTTAATTTGTATGTAATTGACTTGTGATTCTTATGTCTTTCAAATTGTTTATTTTTAGCATTTGTTTAAGTCCAACCAATTGAACTTAAACCTCTCGACTTCTGAACCTGAACTTAATTGAATTTCAAAACTCTGCTATGTATACGCTAATGTTTGCCATTCTACCATAGTGAGAGGAAAAGGTCTACTTTTCAGAGGATACATTATTGGTTGAATCAAATACATATTTTACTCAAATCACATATTAAGAAAAGGTTGAATTAAGGAAATACATATTTTACTCAAAATAACAGCAATGCCCATCATAAAATTAACTTTTACTTCTTTCGTCCGGAAAAGAATTTCATTCATTTTTGCGCCCTCCTTCCTCCACAATGTTTGTCATTTCCAAAAGGTCCACATGATATATTTACTATTTGTCTACCCTTAAGCCTTGTCATCTTGTGGATGACATGTAGCAATCGTTCAGATGTTGAATTTTGGTGAAAAGTAGAAAAGACTGAAATTAACTTACTGATCTTAACAAATAAGATTTTCATTAAAATAAAAAATTGTGACAGATAGAGTATAACAAAGACTGACAAATTGTTTCAACATCCTCCTAGGACATACTTAAGGCAACTAATTAACTAGGAAGAGAAAAGCACTTGTTCACCAATTAAGCATAACATTCTAATCCAGGCTGCTGTAAATCAGTCCTCTAAGTAAGTTGTTTGAATTGATAAACCTCCATCCGGGGAAAATATTAAAAAAAAAAAAATCTACATTAGGGTATACATTAGCAGAAAATGAAAAAAAAAAAACCTTTAGACTGCAATCTAGTAACATGTGTTCCAGATGCACAAAGAAATTGAAACATATAGAGCTTTGATTGTCAAAAGTAGCACTAGTACTCCTCGGAGTTTAATTAAAATACAGATGATCAAATATGAGTGACGCCAATGTAATGATTTCAAGTATTACACATTCGGACAAGGTGACTTGAGCTGAACAACTAAAATATCGAAAGTACTCGAGCTCTTGGATACTAGTAGACTGAAGAAGTAGAAGGAACCAATATAAAGTCCCAGCACTTTTGGAAGTTGGAGAGTTGGACTTTAGGTTATTAGCACATTTAAATTTTTATACTAATTGTAGTAAGTAATATTTGGAGGGACCATAAGTTTCAGGTTGAAAAAAGGCATGGTGAAAATCTTTCCAAATAACATAGCACCCAGCTAACTTCCCTTACCCTACTACTTGTACGAAGAAAAGAGAGAACAAAAATATATCACCCATTAATACATACAAAAAGTTTTTACAGCAATTACATGGTGAATTCACTAAATTAGGCATTTGGTTGACTTTGACATGTGTGTCAAGTCAAAACATTGTAAAAAATTGCAACTTATTATTGTATACTGATTTTCCAGGGATAGAAATTAAACTTGGAAATCTGAAAGATAACTAAAGAATAAATATTAGAATCAATAAAAAAAAAGTTTCCAAATCAAATCAAAATTATTGAAATTTGACCAAAGATCAAATCCAAATCAAATAAATCCTTACACGTTAAACCCACGAGAAACCTGTTATCAGGAGGTGCAATTACCACTTGAGAAAACTCCAATGTATCTATCACCTCGTGGATCACACATATAATGGGTCCTCTTAATTATTTTCAGTTGGTACGAAATCATTCAGATATGATTTCCGTGACAAATTCTGAGTGTAACCCAGTATTCACCTCAACCAGTCGAGACATTAGTCTGAAAACCATGAAATTTGACTCTCCAATTCTTGGGTTTTGCCTCCCTTTTTATAAGGTGTAGAATCTCCTCTGAACTAGAGATAAAATTGCTAAGACAGGGATGCTGAACCATGGAAAAATCCAACAAACGGAAAAGATATCTTAAGCTGGTAGAACTATTACATTCGATGAAAAAGCTTTCCATGCATCGGAATAATGAGCACTAAGGGATGGTCTAATTTTACCCTGGAATGTGGGTTTTCTTTCGAATGAACCTGGTTCTAAAGAATGCTAACTGGTTGACAATTGCTGAAGTTTTGTGCATATCTCTACCATGAAGCCAATCAAAATGTCAATGGACTAGACAGAAAGGGCAGTAGTTTAAAATTTGTAGTGAAATTAACTTAATTACCTCAATGGAATTGAACTGAAAAATGCAATCTTCTATTCAGACAAAATTCATAAGTTCTAAGTTCATTAAGAAAGATCAATGCCTGTCATATTAATGCAAAATTATTGATAACAACAAGAAGGATACTTTTAGAGCTGATATAGTCTAGAGTCCATGCATCTAACCCACTCTCTTGACATAGATCGGAGTTCGATGCGTGTTAAACTCAAGTCTTTTGGCCAAAAAAAAATAAAAATAGACTCAAGTCTATTCAAAAAACCAAAGATTGGAATCCAAATCAGTGATGTCGAATTGATTATCCATGGACGCTAAAACCGCCAGAACAAGTCAACAAGAGGTGAAACTACCACATACGACAATACCCAATTGTTTAGCAAATCAAGGATAAGGATCAGACAAGTATCAGGGTATTAATGGGTCCTCTGTGTTATTTATTTGCAGCTGGTACGAAGTCAATTAATCAGACATACCCACCAAATGACACAACTTAAGGCTTGGAGGAAAAATATGATTGCTGAAGAATCGTTATCAGAATCAAATCATTGTACCTTAAATACAACTTTTTTGGATTCGGTTAGGTTTGCCGCGAGGTGGAGATGATCTCAATTATATACAGGCAATTAACAGCAGAAGAAACATAACTTTAATATCTGATTCTAGTAATGGTTTCTGGCAAAGAATACGTTTCCTTCACGAGTAATGTTTCTAGAAATAATCTTTATATTTTTAGTGTTTAAAATAACTTGAAGAACACGGCAAAAGTAAACTTTGCTTTGTGGACTGATGAGTAAACACTATGAAATGATGAGTAAACATCAACACCATATGTCTGGAAAGAGAGGAATTACATAATTTTTAGCAACAAGGTTACTAAAATTGGGGGTTATTATAACTTTATCCCTTTAAACTATAGTGCTAATATCAATTTACCTTTTTAACATTATTTTGTAGGGATTTGACCTCGCAGTTATTCTCCTTTTTCATTCTAAGAGGACCAAGAAAAAATGTAAAAGGGTTCCTTTTTTTTTCATTCTCAACTAATAAGAAAAAAAAAGAAATGGGATAGAGGTTGATAGAAAATTCAATTTCAGAAAAAAAGAAAATAAAGAAGAATCCAATATTATAATTAATTTAAAATAAGTTAGAGTGGGTGGTAGGGGTGAAGAGTAAGTAGTAATTTTAAAATAATAAGCACATTGGATTCTTTATTATTTTTATTTTCTTTTTTCAAAATTGAGTTATCCCTCTATTTTCTTATTTCAAGTATTGATAAGTGCACGAGGAAAAAAAGAAGAAGACATTTTTTTTGACTTTTTTCCCCTTGTTATTAAAGAGGGTGGAAAAAAGGGAGAAGACACTTTTTTATTTTTTTTTCTTGGTATTAAAAGGGTGAAAAAGAGGGAAAAAAACCATTCCAATTTTTTTTTATTTT
>NC_040042.1:21576645-21728617 GCF_003713205.1 Coffea eugenioides | reverse complement strand
GTTGTAAGCTCGGGCCACACGTTTTTGATAGCATTGCCCATGACAGATAGCATTGAATCGCTTCTCATCTATCAAAGTCAATTGCTCATGGCGCTGCTTGATCCAATCGGCCTCCTCCAATTTAGTCTCCATAAGGATTCGCAACGAAGGAATTTCAACCTCAGCTGGTAATACAGCTTCCATCCCATACATAAGTGAATACGGCGTTGCCCCAGTTGATGTCCGGATAGAAGTCCGATACGCCATTAATGCATAAGGCAACTTTTCATGCCAATCGCGATGCTTTTCTGTCATTTTGCGGATAATTTTCTTCAGATTTTTATTTGCGGCTTCTACAGCTCCATTCATCTGAGGCCTATAAATGGCAGAATTGCGGTGTTTGATTTTGAACTGCTCACATAGTCCATCTACCATGTCATTGTTCAGATTCTTGGCATTGTCCGTGATAAGCGTTTCAGGTACCCCAAAGCGACAGATGATGTGATCTCTCAGGAAATTGACCACTACCTTCTTCGTGACATGTTTGAATGACTCTGCTTCAACCCACTTGGTAAAGTACTCAATTGCCACCAATATAAATCGATGTCCATTTGAAGCAGGAGGATCGATTGTACCAATCATGTCCATACCCCACATTGAACAAGGCCACGGGGCGGTCATGCTATGCAACTCAGTGGGTGGAGCGCGTATAATGTCACCGTGCATTTGGCATTTTATACATCTCCGGACAAAGTCTATACAATCATGCTCCATAGTAAGCCAGAAGTATCCGGTTCTCATGATTTTCTTTGCTAGCAAATGGCCATTCATGTGAGGTCCACAAACGCCACTATGCACTTCTTTCATCATATATTGAGCCTCATCCTCATCAATGCACCTTAAAAGGTTCAAATCCGAGGTTCTTTTGTATAACACTTCTCCATTTAAGAAAAATTTGGAAGCCATTCTACGCAGAAAATTCTTGTCTTTTGTACCAGCATGCAGAGGGTAAGACCCAGTTTTAAGAAACTCCTTAAGATCACTATACCAAGGAACATTGTCAAAAGACTCATTTGCAACCCAGCAGTGGGCAGGCTTGTCTTGAAGTTGAACTTGGATTGGTTCGATTTTTAATTCATCTGGATACTGGATCATGGAAGCTAAAGTGGCCAAAGCATCAGCAAATGCGTTTCGGGCTCGAGGGAGATGTCTGAATTCCAAATTTTGAAATTGCTTGGCCAGAGTGAGCAGACTACAATGGTAGGGTAGAATTTTTGAATCTTTGGTTATCCATTGCTTCAAAGTTTGGTTCACGAGCAAATCTGAATCACTAAAAGCTATCAACTCCTTGATTTCCATTTCCAGAGCCATTTTGAGACCAAAAATGCAGGCTTCATATTCAGCCATGTTATTCGTGCAAGCGAATTGTAATTTGGCAGCGGCAGGGTAGTGCTTCCCTTCGGGTGACACCAAAACAGCTCCAATTCCAGCTCCGAGAGAATTCGAAGCTCCATCGAAGAAAAGCCTCCATTCAGGACTTTGTTCACTTACATCATCTGTAGCGCCTACAAATAGGACCCTCTCGTCAGGGAAATAAGTACGGAGTGGTTGATAATCATCATCCCTTGGATTTTCCGCCAAATGATCAGCTATAACTTGCCCCTTGACCGCCTTTTGTGAGGTGAAAACAATATCGAATTCTGAGAGAATTATTTGCCATTTCGCCAAACGCCCAGTCAGCATCGGCTTCTCCAAAAGATACTTCAAAGGATCAGACCGGGAAATAAGATACGTGGTATGACTCAACATGTTGTGAGACGGATCTAGACGAACACCAAGTTGGGATGATTGGCGGAACTTTGACCCTTCTAGAATCACGAGCCACGAACTAAGGAGATTCCTTAACCCAAGACTAGCAAATTTAGTGAACCAAAAGTATAGATAGAAGAACGCCACAATCAAGGAGACTACTTGATTGATAAGTCCGATGAACAACTTGAGATTAATTCTCAAGTATTCAAAGAAAATTCTCTTGAGGCAAGAGAGAGTGAATAACTCACGATTTTATTGATGCTAAAAAACCCCTCATGAAGGTCTCTTGCCTTGGCTATATATAGCCATACAACTTGAAAACCTAAAGTGACTTGAAAACCCTAACTCGGCTAGGCTAGGCCTTTGGCCCGATTCTACTACTCAAATCCACTACCTAATGGTCAGCTTATAATAGATCCAGTGAAGGCTTTAAGCTGGCCCAACATAACCCAATAAAAGCTAATTAACCAACTTAAGTAATAGTGAGTCTAGACTCTATAAATCGGATCCAACTCAACATGAGGTCTTGGACCGAATTTATTCCTAGCAAATAAAATAGAAATCTAGAAAATAAACTACTAACTATTACTAAAAGATTCAATCTCTTGCAGCCCAAAACATGGCCCATAAGCGGCCCATATTTCGTATACCCCATCAGCACATCAGCAAAAGGGTGATACTCAATCATGTACACCCTCATCAGCACACAGCAAAAGGGCGATACTCAACATAAGGCATGTATTCTCACATAGGAAATCAAAACAAAGGATGGTCTTAGGTCGAGTGAGATAAAGTACACCCTCGCCTAAGTACCCATTTAACATATACAAAGCACTTTAACAATTTCATATCAATAAACAACCCAATTACTCACTTGATAAACCTTGGCACGAAAAATGATACAATTCACTGATCTTGACCGTCACCGTCAAAAGCCTCACAATCTGTATTGACAGATTATATACACACATAAAGTTGCAACGGCCATACAATACATTTGTAATTTAAAACGATACAATAGTCAAATATCAGAAACGGTCAACATAACTGTAACAAAGAATGTTGAAATTGGCCGAAACGGCTGGAATGGTAACAAATTTACAAAATAATCCTAAACGGCCCAAAATGGCAAAAACGGTTGAGAAATGCACGTGCGCGTGTGCGGAAATAAAAATGGTACCAAATGGGTTACACGATTTTTGACCATAACTGGAGCTATGGTTATCGAATCAAAATGTACGAGATAGTGTCTCGAAACTTAAACAAAAGATTACAACTTTCATTAAGGCTACTCGACCGAGTTTTCAGCTGATCTAGGTCAAATTCACAGAATACAGTACTAGAACTCCAAAGGCCAGTTTAATTCCTCTAGCAAAAATTTGGCAGCATGCCCCTTGTGTTTACCTATTTTTCAGCCATTTATGGCTTCAATATTTTCCTCAAATCAGTCCTAAAGTCACACATATGCAATGGTAACACAATAACCCTTCAACTATGCTCAAAATACTCCAATTACAATGCAAGTACTAACATGGTAATCGAAAATCAAGTTCAAAGACAAATAGGCGAATGGTAGCTTTGATGTCTCTTAGCGTAACGAGCACAACTGAATCTACGTTTATCGGATTGGGGTTTAATTTATACCGTTTCGAAGCTAAGACAAAGGTCTACAACTTTGATGAAGACCATTCAGTCCAGTTTGTAGTGTATCTAAGTCAAAATCTCCAATGACAGAACCAGAATCTCACATTCTAGCTTGTTAACCACCTTATGCATAAATGACAATAACTCAGGCTACCAAATTCCAATCGAGACGATTCTAGTGGCGTTAGAAAGCTAAGACATAGCACTACAACTTTCATGTTTTGTCCAAAAACTAATTCGGTACGTATCAGGGTGAACAGACGTGGTCAGTTTGGTGAAATGTCAAAACTGTCCCTAAAGTTCTTCCAATGGCAGTCAGGGGTATTTTAGTCTTTTTACATGCTGCGTTACTCTGATTGATCTGAAATTTTTCAGGAAACTATAAAACTTTATTCTCTACAACTTTAACGTTTTGTGCTAAGCCTAATTCGGTTTCTAACATCATGAACTGGAGCCGAGCAGAACTGGAGCCGAGCAGAACTGAAGCTACAATTTCCAGAAATCTGGAATTTTGTTATATTCAAGCTATAATTCACATTTTTATCTTAAAACCACCACTACTTCCTCATTTACAAGATTATATACCATATATCACCAATAACACCTAACAACAAGAATTATAAAGTTATAATCAACCTAAAATTAAAATTCCTCCCTCCAATCAATCTAAAACCATTTGAAACAAGCATCACCACAAGCAACAACTCTAACATTAATCAACCAACTTATCAATGAATTAATGGAGAAAAGAAAAGAGTGATCACCATTATTCCAAGCAAGACCTGCAAAGTATTCCTCCACTATCCTTGACTTTTTTTCTTAAGCTTCCCAAGCCTTCCAAACTAGTGATTATCGGTTGTTTTTTCTTCGTTTGCCTCAATCAAGCAAATCAGAATGGATTCGAAGCCTCTCTTCTCTTGTTTTTCCTCCAAGCCACGACAAAACCAGCAAAATGAAAAAAATCATGCTAAAAAAAAAAGAAGTACGAATTAAGTTGTCAAACCAACATGAATGGTTTTGCCACTTTTCGCGATGAATGAATTAGTTTTTAAAATCTTTTCTCTTCTCTTATTTTGGTCCACAATTTCGGTTGGTAAGAGATATTTAGGTATATTTGTTTAATTATAACAAGGAGATTAAGGTATCAAGAAGTGTCAAGTGGCAGCTAAAATCGGTAACGACGGTACCGTCGTTTCAACCCCTTTTTTCTTAATCGCGTATACTAATTTGACCTTAAATTCACTCAAACTTATTATTACAATTCTAATCACACATATTTTTTCATTAACATCACTCTAAATCATCAATAGTACATCATCCGTACCGTTTCAACTACGAAAAGACGTGAAAACTCTAATTCGTGCTAACTTAAAAATAGAAAGGGAAAACCTTTACTTTCATGTTTATTTGCACTTATTGTGGGGTGATTGGGTGGTAAAGTTATTAGAAAGTAATAATTTCCAAATAAAAGGGAATTTTAAGAAAAATGTGAGAAATTTTACAATTTCATAAATTGAATTTAGGGTTTCAGTTGAAATTTGAGAAATTTGAGAAAACGGTCAGTCACAAGTGAAACTAGGGTTTTGATTAGACTTTTAGGGTTTCTAGTCGTTTAAAACAAAATAATAAAATAAAGAGATCGTAATATTATCTTTGAGATTAAACAAAAGTAGTATCCTAAAAGTTGGGGTATCAGAATCTCCCCTCCTTCAAAGAATTTCGTCCACGAAATTCCAACGGGTACTGATCCAGTCAAAATAGTCCTCCAAAGTCTGTCAAGGACTACAAATCACTCCAATCCCTTATATATGATCTTATCACTTAGCAAAGAGCCAACATATAGCTAAACAAGTAACCAATTAGAACATGCAAAAGTGTTTGGTTCAAACAGCTGGCCCTGAGTTGAAAATAAACTCTCAGATATTCGAAAAATTCAGAACATGGCTTAGCCTCAAGTCAAAAATTTCTCAGGTCGGAAATTTTACCCCTGGCGGTGCTGGACAACACAACAAGCTAGCACAACGGCTATACTTCACCAGTGAGTCTCAGTTCAAGAAGTTCACCCCTGGCGGTGCTTAAAAACACAACAAGCAATGCATCGACAGAGAGGATCAGTTCAACCGCTACAGAGGAGTAGTAGCCGGTCTACAACCACACGAGTACGAATAAGTTCAAAAGCAAGGTCAAAGCAGGGTTCAAACATAGAAGTTCAAAAGCAGAGTCAATTACTTCAAGTTCAAGGAGCACGGGTACGAATAAGAACTCACTCGGCTAGCCAATACCCAGCAATTCACATTCTCAAACAGTCACCGAATTCAAGTCCACATATAAGTCATATTACTCATGCATAAAGTCAAATCAGGTCCATTACGTGTACGTAAGAGCACACTCGCCAAAACAAGTTCAAGTCTCAAATGGGCGCAGCCTAGTCGTTCTCAGGCAATTCAAGTATTTCCAATCCCTTTAATCAGTCCAATGACTAGGTTAAATGTTAGAATCATCAACGCCTTAACCTTTGCCATCAAAACTCACCTCAAGTGCAATCAAGATACAGACCCTTATTCTAGCGCTCTCCATTATTTGGTACCCAAGTACAAGAATCCACAATAAGACAATTCACAACTTGAGCCAGCCGATCCCAAGAGTAAATCACTCATATTAGAGATTCCTACCTAGCATACCTAACTATTGTCCCCAAAGTACCATGATAAAGGTTTAAACTTAGAACGTTTCATGATTCGTAACTTATGCTTAAAAGAGTCCTTAATCCTTTACACCCATTCACGAAATTAGGACCATAACACCACTTGATCCAAGCACACACCGCGCAGAGACCACGCGAATTGGCTCTGATACCACCTGTAACGCCCCCAATGATACCACCTGTGATGCACCCTCTTCTCCCAAGGGCGAACCCTAGGGTATCGGCGGGACGCCTGCCTAGCTCGCGCCAGGATTCAATATTTAAAATGAGAAAATAGATTCCACGCTAGAAGAAAGAACTATTTACTCTATTACAGCTTCAAAAGTTGCATAAACTAGTTCGTCAAGTCATACATACCAAAGTACCAGAAACTAAACCCTAGAAAGGCTGATAACAACAACCACCATGACAACTACATACATCTTACTAGTCAACTTATAACAAGTACAAATTCAACTATTCTATAGCTCAAAAGTCTAACACCTGCCCGAGCGATCCTCGCGTCTGCCTCCTGCTAAGGAAAATAATTGGAACGGGGCAAGCAATATGTTTAGTGAATAATCAGGGGTTAAGTGTAAAAACACATTCAAATAAACATATAAACCCAAATATTTCACATCGATACAGAAATGTAACATCACAATGGTAGGATACAGGTGGCCCCAAACCCAGTTCAATTCCCCGAGCTTGAATGCCTGTTGACACTCCGTCAACCAAAGTACACATGGTCTGTAGACTCCACTTAACTTTTCCCGTTCACCTTATCAACCCCTGCTGGCCAGTCAACAGCACACAGCAGCTCGAGCGAAACAAAATAACTTAGCTTTCGTCAAAGCTTTAACAAAGAACTAAATCCCAAGTTTAGCATGGAACTATCTTCGACCAAACCCCAACTGGCCTGAATAGTTCGTCCACCCTTGGAATCGGGTTGGAACCAAGCCCTGAGATATCCGATCTCTCAATAGATGATATCTTTCAACAAAGTACTTACCCCAAACAGCACACAGCAAATGGGGTTCAATTCAAGTCATGTAATCACCCCCCATCAGCACACAGCAAAAGGGTGATACTCAAATCATGTAATCACCCTCATCAGCACACAGCAAAAGGGTGATACTCAACATAAGGCATGTATTCTCACATAGGAAATCAAAACAAAGGATGGGCTTAGGTCGAGTGAGATAAAGTACATCCTCGCCTAAGTACCCATTTAACATATACAAAGCACTTTAACAATTTCACATCAATAAACAACCCAAATACTCACTTGATAAAGCTTGGCACGAAAAATGATACAATTCACTGAGCTTGACCGTCACCGTCAAAAGCCTCACAATCTGTATTGACAGATTATATACACACATAAGTGAAACGGCCATACAATAGCAGTTTGTAATTTAAACGATCTAATACTGTCAAAAATAATCAAAACGGTCAAAATAACGTTAAGCCCAAAAGAATGTTGAAATTGGCCGAAACGGCTGGAATGGTAACAAATTTACAAAATAATCCTAAACGGCCCAAAATGGCAAAAACGGTTGAGAAATGCACGTGCGCGTGTGCGGAAATAAAAATGGTACCAAATGGGTTACACGATTTTTGACCATAACTGGAGCTATGGTTATCGAATCAAAATGTACGAGATAGTGTCTCGAAACTTAAACAAAAGATTACAACTTTCATTAAGGCTACTCGACCGAGTTTTCAGCTGATCTAGGTCAAATTCACAGAATACAGTACTAGAACTCCAAAGGCCAGTTTAATTCCTCTAGCAAAAATTTGGCAGCATGCCCCTTGTGTTTACCTATTTTTCAGCCATTTATGGCTTCAATATTTTCCTCAAATCAGTCCTAAAGTCACACATATGCAATGGTAACACAATAACCCTTCAACTATGCTCAAAATACTCCAATTACAATGCAAGTACTAACATGGTAATCGAAAATCAAGTTCAAAGACAAATAGGCGAATGGTAGCTTTGATGTCTCTTAGCGTAACGAGCACAACTGAATCTACGTTTATCGGATTGGGGTTTAATTTATACCGTTTCGAAGCTAAGACAAAGGTCTACAACTTTGATGAAGACCATTCAGTCCAGTTTGTAGTGTATCTAAGTCAAAATCTCCAATGACAGAACCAGAATCTCACATTCTAGCTTGTTAACCACCTTATGCATAAATGACAATAACTCAGGCTACCAAATTCCAATCGAGACGATTCTAGTGGCGTTAGAAAGCTAAGACATAGCACTACAACTTTCATGTTTTGTCCAAAAACTAATTCGGTACGTATCAGGGTGAACAGACGTGGTCAGTTTGGTGAAATGTCAAAACTGTCCCTAAAGTTCTTCCAATGGCAGTCAGGGGTATTTTGGTATTTTTACATGCTGCGTTACTCTGATTGATCTGAAATTTTTCAGGAAACTATAAAACTTTATTCTCTACAACTTTCACGTTTTGTGCTAAGCCTAATTCGGTTTCTAACATCACGAACTGGAGCCGAGCATAACTGAAGCTACAATTTCCAGAAATCTGGAATTTTGTTATATTCAAGCTATAATTCACATTTTTATCTTAAAACCACCACTACTTCCTCATTTACAAGATTATATACCATATATATACACCATATAACACCTAACCAACAAGAATTATAAGTAAATCAATCAAAACCCTAACTTAAAATTCCTCCCTCCAATCATCAAAACTATTTGAAACAAGCATCACAAGCACAACTCTAACATTAATAACCAACTTAATCATGATTAATGGAGAAAGAAAGAGTGATCAGCCATTATACCTCAAGACAAGACCTTGCAAGAGTGATCCTCCACTACTCCTTGAAATTTTTGGTTCCTTAAGCTTCCCAAGCTTCCAAACTAGTGATTAATCGGTTTAGTTTTTCTTGTTTGCACTCAATCAAGCAAAATCCAAGATGGATTGAAGCTCTCTTTCTCTTGTTTTTTCCCTCCCAAGCCACGACCAAAACCAGCAAGAAATGAAGAAAAATCATCTAAGAAGAAAGATAAGAAGGTAGGAATTAAGTTGGTCAAACAACCATGGAATGGTTGCCACTTGTCGCGATGAGATTAGTTTTTAAAATTTTCTTTTCTCTCTCTTATTTTGGTCCACAATTTCGGTTGGCGTAAGGAGACATTTAGGTATGATTTTGTTTAATTAATAACAAGGAGATTAAGGTAATAAAGTAGTGGTCAAGTGGTGCACTCAATCGGTAACGAACGGTACCCGTCGGTTCAACCCCTTTTTTCTTAAATCGCGTATACTAAGGTTTGAACTTGTAATTCACTCACTTATTATTACTAATTCTAATCACACATTATTTTTCATCTAAAACTCACTCTAAATCATCAAATTTAGTACACACTCCGTACCGGTTAATCACACTACGAAAAGACGTGAAAACCCTAATTCGTGCTAACTTAAAAATAGAAAGGGAAAACCTTTACTTTCATGTTTATTTGCACTTATTGTGGGGTGATTGGGTGGTAAAGTTATTAGAAAGTAATAATTTCCAAATAAAATGGAATTTTAAGAAAAATGTGAGAAATTTTACAATTTCATAAATTGAATTTAGGGTTTCAGTTGAAATATGAGAAATTTGAGAAAACGGTCAGTCACAAGTGAAACTAGGGTTTTGATTAGACTTTTAGGGTTTCTAGTCGTTTAAAACAAAATAATAAAATAAAGAGATCGTAATATTATCTTTGAGATTAAACAAAAGTAGTATCCTAAAAGTTGGGGTATCAGAATCTCCCCTCCTTCAAAGAATTTCGTCCACGAAATTCCAACGGGTACTGATCCAGTCAAAATAGTCCTCCAAAGTCTGTCAAGGACTACAAATCACTCCAATCCCTTATATATGATCTTATCACTTAGCAAAGAGCCAACATATAGCTAAACAAGTAACCAATTAGAACATGCAAAAGTGTTTGGTTCAAACAGCTGGCCCTGAGTTGAAAATAAACTCTCAGATATTCGAAAAATTCAGAACATGGCTTAGCCTCAAGTCAAAAATTTCTCAGGTCGGAAATTTTACCCCTGGCGGTGCTGGACAACACAACAAGCTAGCACAACGGCTATACTTCACCAGTGAGTCTCAGTTCAAGAAGTTCACCCCTGGCGGTGCTTAAAAACACAACAAGCAATGCATCGACAGAGAGGATCAGTTCAACCGCTACAGAGGAGTAGTAGCCGGTCTACAACCACACGAGTACGAATAAGTTCAAAAGCAAGGTCAAAGCAGGGTTCAAACATAGAAGTTCAAAAGCAGAGTCAATTACTTCAAGTTCAAGGAGCACGGGTACGAATAAGAACTCACTCGGCTAGCCAATACCCAGCAATTCACATTCTCAAACAGTCACCGAATTCAAGTCCACATATAAGTCATATTACTCATGCATAAAGTCAAATCAGGTCCATTACGTGTACGTAAGAGCACACTCGCCAAAACAAGTTCAAGTCTCAAATGGGCGCAGCCTAGTCGTTCTCAGGCAATTCAAGTATTTCCAATCCCTTTAATCAGTCCAATGACTAGGTTAAATGTTAGAATCATCAACGCCTTAACCTTTGCCATCAAAACTCACCTCAAGTGCAATCAAGATACAGACCCTTATTCTAGCGCTCTCCATTATTTGGTACCCAAGTACAAGAATCCACAATAAGACAATTCACAACTTGAGCCAGCCGATCCCAAGAGTAAATCACTCATATTAGAGATTCCTACCTAGCATACCTAACTATTGTCCCCAAAGTACCATGATAAAGGTTTAAACTTAGAACGTTTCATGATTCGTAACTTATGCTTAAAAGAGTCCTTAATCCTTTACACCCATTCACGAAATTAGGACCATAAAACCACTTGATCCAAGCACACACCGCGCAGAGACCACGCGAAGTGGCTCTGATACCACCTGTAACGCCCCCAATGATACCACCTGTGATGCACCCTCTTCTCCCAAGGGCGAACCCTAGGGTATCGGCGGGACGCCTGCCTAGCTCGCGCCAGGATTCAATATTTAAAATGAGAAAATAGATTCCACGCTAGAAGAAAGAACTATTTACTCTATTACAGCTTCAAAAGTTGCATAAACTAGTTCGTCAAGTCATACATACCAAAGTACCAGAAACTAAACCCTAGAAAGGCTGATAACAACAACCACCATGACAACTACATACATCTTACTAGTCAACTTATAACAAGTACAAATTCAACTATTCTATAGCTCAAAAGTCTAACACCTGCCCGAGCGATCCTCGCGTCTGCCTCCTGCTAAGGAAAATAATTGGAACGGGGCAAGCAATATGTTTAGTGAATAATCAGGGGTTAAGTGTAAAAACACATTCAAATAAACATATAAACCCAAATATTTCACATCGATACAGAAATGTAACATCACAATGGTAGGATACAGGTGGCCCCAAAGCCAGTTCAATTCCCCGAGCTTGAATGCCTGTTGACACTCCGTCAACCAAAGTACACATGGTCTGTAGACTCCACTTAACTTTTCCCGTTCACCTTATCAACCCCTGCTGGCCAGTCAACAGCACACAGCAGCTCGAGCGAAACAAAATAACTTAGCTTTCGTCAAAGCTTTAACAAAGAACTAAATCCCAAGTTTAGCATGGAACTATCTTCGACCAAACCCCAACTGGCCCGAATAGTTCGTCCACCCTTGGAATCGGGTTGGAACCAAGCCCTGAGATATCCGATCTCTCAATAGATGATATCTTTCAACAAAGTACTTACCCCAAACAGCACACAGCAAATGGGGTTCAATTCAAGTCATGTAATCACCCCCCATCAGCACACAGCAAAAGGGTGATACTCAAATAATGTAATCACCCTCATCAGCACACAGCAAAAGGGTGATACTCAACATAAGGCATGTATTCTCACATAGGAAATCAAAACAAAGGATGGGCTTAGGTCGAGTGAGATAAAGTACATTCTCGCCTAAGTACCCATTTAACATATACAAAGCACTTTAACAATTTCACATCAATAAACAACCCAAATACTCACTTGATAAAGCTTGGCACGAAAAATGATACAATTCACTGAGCTTGACCGTCACCGTCAAAAGCCTCACAATCTGTATTGACAGATTATATACACACATAAGTGAAACGGCCATACAATAGCAGTTTGTAATTTAAACGATCTAATACTGTCAAAAATAATCAAAACGGTCAAAATAACGTTAAGCCCAAAAGAATGTTGAAATTGGCCGAAACGGCTGGAATGGTAACAAATTTACAAAATAATCCTAAACGGCCCAAAATGGCAAAAACGGTTGAGAAATGCACGTGCGCGTGTGCGGAAATAAAAATGGTACCAAATGGGTTACACGATTTTTGACCATAACTGGAGCTATGGTTATCGAATCAAAATGTACGAGATAGTGTCTCGAAACTTAAACAAAAGATTACAACTTTCATTAAGGCTACTCGACCGAGTTTTCAGCTGATCTAGGTCAAATTCACAGAATACAGTACTAGAACTCCAAAGGCCAGTTTAATTCCTCTAGCAAAAATTTGGCAGCATGCCCCTTGTGTTTACCTATTTTTCAGCCATTTATGGCTTCAATATTTTCCTCAAATCAGTCCTAAAGTCACACATATGCAATGGTAACACAATAACCCTTCAACTATGCTCAAAATACTCCAATTACAATGCAAGTACTAACATGGTAATCGAAAATCAAGTTCAAAGACAAATAGGCGAATGGTAGCTTTGATGTCTCTTAGCGTAACGAGCACAACTGAATCTACGTTTATCGGATTGGGGTTTAATTTATACCGTTTCGAAGCTAAGACAAAGGTCTACAACTTTGATGAAGACCATTCAGTCCAGTTTGTAGTGTATCTAAGTCAAAATCTCCAATGACAGAACCAGAATCTCACATTCTAGCTTGTTAACCACCTTATGCATAAATGACAATAACTCAGGCTACCAAATTCCAATCGAGACGATTCTAGTGGCGTTAGAAAGCTAAGACATAGCACTACAACTTTCATGTTTTGTCCAAAAACTAATTCGGTACGTATCAGGGTGAACAGACGTGGTCAGTTTGGTGAAATGTCAAAACTGTCCCTAAAGTTCTTCCAATGGCAGTCAGGGGTATTTTGGTATTTTTACATGCTGCGTTACTCTGATTGATCTGAAATTTTTCAGGAAACTATAAAACTTTATTCTCTACAACTTTCACGTTTTGTGCTAAGCCTAATTCGGTTTCTAACATCACGAACTGGAGCCGAGCATAACTGAAGCTACAATTTCCAGAAATCTGGAATTTTGTTATATTCAAGCTATAATTCACATTTTTATCTTAAAACCACCACTACTTCCTCATTTACAAGATTATATACCATATATATACACCATATAACACCTAACCAACAAGAATTATAAGTAAATCAATCAAAACCCTAACTTAAAATTCCTCCCTCCAATCATCAAAACTATTTGAAACAAGCATCACAAGCACAACTCTAACATTAATAACCAACTTAATCATGATTAATGGAGAAAGAAAGAGTGATCAGCCATTATACCTCAAGACAAGACCTTGCAAGAGTGATCCTCCACTACTCCTTGAAATTTTTGGTTCCTTAAGCTTCCCAAGCTTCCAAACTAGTGATTAATCGGTTTAGTTTTTCTTGTTTGCACTCAATCAAGCAAAATCCAAGATGGATTGAAGCTCTCTTTCTCTTGTTTTTTCCCTCCCAAGCCACGACCAAAACCAGCAAGAAATGAAGAAAAATCATCTAAGAAGAAAGATAAGAAGGTAGGAATTAAGTTGGTCAAACAACCATGGAATGGTTGCCACTTGTCGCGATGAGATTAGTTTTTAAAATTTTCTTTTCTCTCTCTTATTTTGGTCCACAATTTCGGTTGGCGTAAGGAGATATTTAGGTATGATTTTGTTTAATTAATAACAAGGAGATTAAGGTAATAAAGTAGTGGTCAAGTGGTGCACTCAATCGGTAACGAACGGTACCCGTCGGTTCAACCCCTTTTTTCTTAAATCGCGTATACTAAGGTTTGAACTTATAATTCACTCACTTATTATTACTAATTCTAATCACACATTATTTTTCATCTAAAACTCACTCTAAATCATCAAATTTAGTACACACTCCGTACCGGTTAATCACACTACGAAAAGACGTGAAAACCCTAATTCGTGCTAACTTAAAAATAGAAAGGGAAAACCTTTACTTTCATGTTTATTTGCACTTATTGTGGGGTGATTGGGTGGTAAAGTTATTAGAAAGTAATAATTTCCAAATAAAAGGGAATTTTAAGAAAAATGTGAGAAATTTTACAATTTCATAAATTGAATTTAGGGTTTCAGTTGAAATATGAGAAATTTGAGAAAACGGTCAGTCACAAGTGAAACTAGGGTTTTGATTAGACTTTTAGGGTTTCTAGTCGTTTAAAACAAAATAATAAAATAAAGAGATCGTAATATTATCTTTGAGATTAAACAAAAGTAGTATCCTAAAAGTTGGGGTATCAGAATCTCCCCTCCTTCAAAGAATTTCGTCCACGAAATTCCAACGGGTACTGATCCAGTCAAAATAGTCCTCCAAAGTCTGTCAAGGACTACAAATCACTCCAATCCCTTATATATGATCTTATCACTTAGCAAAGAGCCAACATATAGCTAAACAAGTAACCAATTAGAACATGCAAAAGTGTTTGGTTCAAACAGCTGGCCCTGAGTTGAAAATAAACTCTCAGATATTCGAAAAATTCAGAACATGGCTTAGCCTCAAGTCAAAAATTTCTCAGGTCGGAAATTTTACCCCTGGCGGTGCTGGACAACACAACAAGCTAGCACAACGGCTATACTTCACCAGTGAGTCTCAGTTCAAGAAGTTCACCCCTGGCGGTGCTTAAAAACACAACAAGCAATGCATCGACAGAGAGGATCAGTTCAACCGCTACAGAGGAGTAGTAGCCGGTCTACAACCACACGAGTACGAATAAGTTCAAAAGCAAGGTCAAAGCAGGGTTCAAACATAGAAGTTCAAAAGCAGAGTCAATTACTTCAAGTTCAAGGAGCACGGGTACGAATAAGAACTCACTCGGCTAGCCAATACCCAGCAATTCACATTCTCAAACAGTCACCGAATTCAAGTCCACATATAAGTCATATTACTCATGCATAAAGTCAAATCAGGTCCATTACGTGTACGTAAGAGCACACTCGCCAAAACAAGTTCAAGTCTCAAATGGGCGCAGCCTAGTCGTTCTCAGGCAATTCAAGTATTTCCAATCCCTTTAATCAGTCCAATGACTAGGTTAAATGTTAGAATCATCAACGCCTTAACCTTTGCCATCAAAACTCACCTCAAGTGCAATCAAGATACAGACCCTTATTCTAGCGCTCTCCATTATTTGGTACCCAAGTACAAGAATCCACAATAAGACAATTCACAACTTGAGCCAGCCGATCCCAAGAGTAAATCACTCATATTAGAGATTCCTACCTAGCATACCTAACTATTGTCCCCAAAGTACCATGATAAAGGTTTAAACTTAGAACGTTTCATGATTCGTAACTTATGCTTAAAAGAGTCCTTAATCCTTTACACCCATTCATGAAATTAGGACCATAACACCACTTGATCCAAGCACACACCGCGCAGAGACCACGCGAAGTGGCTCTGATACCACCTGTAACGCCCCCAATGATACCACCTGTGATGCACCCTCTTCTCCCAAGGGCGAACTCTAGGGTATCGGCGGGACGCCTGCCTAGCTCGCGCCAGGATTCAATATTTAAAATGAGAAAATAGATTCCACGCTAGAAGTAAGAACTATTTACTCTATTACAGCTTCAAAAGTTGCATAAACTAGTTCGTCAAGTCATACATACCAAAGTACCAGAAACTAAACCCTAGAAAGGCTGATAACAACAACCACCATGACAACTACATACATCTTACTAGTCAACTTATAACAAGTACAAATTCAACTATTCTATAGCTCAAAAGTCTAACACCTGCTCGAGCGATCCTCGCGTCTGCCTCCTGCTAAGGAAAACAATTGGAACGGGGCAAGCAATATGTTTAGTGAATAATCAGGGGTTAAGTGTAAAAACACATTCAAATAAACATATAAACCCAAATATTTCACATCGATACAGAAATGTAACATCACAATGGTAGGATACAGGTGGCCCCAAACCCAGTTCAATTCCCCGAGCTTGAATGCCTGTTGACACTCCGTCAACCAAAGTACACATGGTCCGTAGACTCCACTTGACTTTCCCCGTTCACCTTATCAACCCCTGCTGGCCAGTCAACAGCACACAGCAGCTCGAGCGAAACAAAATAACTTAGCTTTCGTCAAAGCTTTAACAAAGAACTAAATCCCAAGTTTAGCATGGAACTATCTTCGACCAAACCCCAACTGGCCCGAATAGTTCGTCCACCCTTGGAATCGGGTTGGAACCAAGCCCTGAGATATCCGATCTCTCAATAGATGATATCTTTCAACAAAGTACTTACCCCAAACAGCACACAGCAAATGGGGTTCAATTCAAGTCATGTAATCACCCCCCATGATACGAAATATGGGCCGCTTATGGGCCATGTTTTGGGCTGCAAGAGATTGAATCTTTTAGTAATAGTTAGTAGTTTATTTTCTAGATTTCTATTTTATTTGCTAGGAATAAATTCGGTCCAAGACCTCATGTTGAGTTGGATCCGATTTATAGAGTCTAGACTCACTATTACTTAAGTTGGTTAATTAGCTTTTATTGGGTTATGTTGGGCCAGCTTAAAGCCTTCACTGGATCTATTATAAGCTGACCATTAGGTAGTGGATTTGAGTAGTAGAATCGGGCCAAAGGCCTAGCCTAGCCGAGTTAGGGTTTTCAAGTCACTTTAGGTTTTCAAGTTGTATGGCTATATATAGCCAAGGCAAGAGACCTTCATGAGGGGTTTTTTAGCATCAATAAAATCGTGAGTTATTCACTCTCTCTTGCCTCAAGAGAATTTTCTTTGAATACTTGAGAATTAATCTCAAGTTGTTCATCGGACTTATCAATCAAGTAGTCTCCTTGATTGTGGCGTTCTTCTATCTATACTTTTGGTTCACTAAATTTGCTAGTCTTGGGTTAAGGAATCTCCTTAGTTCGTGGCTTGTGATTCTAGAAGGGTCAAAGTTCCGCAAATCATCCCAACTTGGTGTTCGTCTAGATCCGTCTCACATCAGTTGGTATCAAGAGCTAGTCGACGACATCAAGTATATCCTGTTGAGTTTGTTCGTAAGCTTTCTAGTAAATTCTATCTTGCAAAACTGGTTGTGTCTCTCATTGTGTCAAGTCCGATTATTTTCACACAAAAAAAAAAAAAAAAAATTTCTGTCCGCACAGTACTGTTCACCGTTACTGTTCACCGACACTGTTTACCGTTACTGTTCACCCGTTACTGTTCACCGACACTGTTCATCCGATTACAATCTGTCTAGCCTTGTTGTTTGGGTTATCCAACTTGTTTACTTGGTTTTCAAATCTGAATTTTGGCAAAACTTGTTGGAATTTTGTGAATCTTGAAGAGAACTTACAATAATCTTGAGCTTCTTGCATTCTTGATCACAATCTTGAAATTTCTGAAGTTCCTGACAACTTCCTTGAAAGTTCTTGAAAGATCTTGGAGTTCTTGGTAGTTATTATTTGTGGACTTCCTTGTTTTGTGTCGTGGTCGATAGTTGTAGTCAAGAAAAAAAAAACAGAAAACAAAAACGAAAAGAAAAAGAAAGAAAAGAGGAATCGGTTGGCAAGAAAAAAAAAAGGAAAGGAAAGAAAGTGGCAACCGAATTGTTTTGAATAGGAAACCAAATCTGATTTGTGCAATCGTTCTTGGAGTAGAATTTGGAAGTTACCAAAAGTTGTTTCAAGAAAATTACCAAAGGTTGTTTCAAGAAGGTTACCAAAAGTTGTTTCAAGAAGATTACCAAAAGTTGTTTCAAGAAGGTTACCAAAAGTTGTTCAAGAGGAAAAAGGATTTTTCAAAGGGTTTCCAAAAACTAACTTGTTTCCAAAATCAATTAGGAAACTAAGTAAAGCACTTGGATAACTCTTCGTACTCACTTGGACACTCTCTCTCCTACATTTTTAGGAAATTTTCCTAAACTCTCTCATCCATTTTTTTGGAAACTTTCCTAAATTCTCTCATCCGTTTTTTAGGAAACTCTCCTAAAATTCTCTCATCCATTTTTAGGACCTTTCCAGATTCTCATACACCACTTTTGGGGACAAACTTGGTTGACGTTTGGTTGAACTACTTGAGGGAAAATTCTGATTTCTTCAAGGGGGCAATCAAGGGATTTGAAAGTGAATGGTGAGATCATTAGAGTGTTTTTAAACACTTGAGCAAAACACGAGAGTGAGCAAAACACGTAAGGGAGCGAGTGAGGACTGTTCTACTAATTTTTGTTGAGTTTTGCAGGTAATAAAAGTATGAGACAAACGAATGCTCAACTGGAGCTTCACCATCTTGTGCCTAAAGGAGTAAATACTGTGGCATTGCGTGAGGTAACTGAGCAATTGGAAATCATCAAAGCTCAAAAAAATGATTGGTTTTATACACGTTGCCACATCAAGGATAAGGTTTGCAGCTTAGCCATTGATAAGGGTTGTGAAGTTAACCTCGCAAGTACTGTCTTGGTTGAGAAATTGAATCTTCCAACCATTGATCATCTTCGACCTTACAAGTTGCAAAGTGATAGTGGTGATATTTGGATTACTAAGCACACACTTGTTCCTTTTCGTATTGGTCAATACGTGGATGAGGTGTTGTGTGATGTGGTTCCCATTCAAGTGACGCATGTGCTGTTGGGACAATGGTGGATGTTTAATCGAGAAGTCAAATATGATGGATATACTAATAAGTATTCCTTCACATTTAATGGCCGTCGTACCAGGCTTGTGTCGCTTAACTCTAAGCAACTTTGTATTGATCTAGCATACATGAAGAGTGAGCATGAGCGTTATAGTATGAAGAAAGAGCTGGAGGAGAGAATTGTGACTGAAGAGGTAAAATTCGAGGGAGTTGAAAAGGAGAAAGAGGTTGAGAATAATGAGGGGAAAAAGTCAGCTACTGAGCATGAACAAGAGATTAAAAATTCTAAGAGTAAGCTGATTGTGAGAAAGGATGTGAGACCATATGTTTTTTCTAACGATCTTGACTCTACTTTGTTTAGTGTTTCTACTTTTATGCAGGTTAAGCAAGGAAAAATTGAGTTGATCTTGGCATGTTCTATGCCTAAATCCATTGGTGAATATCAAACTTTTCATGGAGTTTGCACCTTAAGTGTTGTCTCTCTTTGTCATCCACTGATGTTCAACGTCAACCATGAGCCTGATTTGCTTGTTGGGAGGAATAATGAAGTTTCAAAGGGAGTTTCTACACTTGAAACTTGTTATAAATTTCCTTCTTATTTTGTTGGTGACAATCCTTTCCTCATTGGTCCAAATTCTGATTCCTTACAACCTGATTTTATTCTTCAATTTGAAGGTTCAGAAGCTGCCTATCTCGATCTTACTCCATTTGTGCAAGATAGGCCATACCAACAACAACTTGCAATGAATTTTGTAACTTTGCAAAATCATGTCCGGGACTTTTCTAACCTGATTGAGCATCACTATGAAGATCCTTATCTTGTGAATGTGAATGGTAAGCTATCAAGTGATTTTATACCTACAAATGCTAATCGTGTGATTTATTGTGTAGGTCCAAAGTCGACCATTCATGACACAGGACTGATTAGAGAGCTTTGGAGTGGTTGGAGTCAAGCCTTGAGTTTTCCATGGCAGATTGTGAGCATTTTCAAGCTGACCAAGAGACATGTGCACCGAATTACAATAATCATGACGTATGCAAGTATCATTCATTCTAAGAGAGCCAATATGTGGAAATTTGAAGTTTCATACTGCCAATTCTTGTAGTACTATTCATTTCCAAACACGATTTGAGGACAAATCTTTTTCAAGAGGAGGGGAATGATACGAAATATGGGCCGCTTATGGGCCATGTTTTGGGCTGCAAGAGATTGAATCTTTTAGTAATAGTTAGTAGTTTATTTTCTAGATTCTATTTTATTTGCTAGGAATAAATTCGGTCCAAGACCTCATGTTGAGTTGGATCCGATTTATAGAGTCTAGGCTCACTATAACTTAAGTTGGTTAATTAGCTTTTATTGGGTTATGTTGGGCCAGCTTAAAGCCTTCATTGGATCAATTATAAGCTGACCATTAGATAGTGGATTTGAGTAGTGGAATCGGGCCAAAGGCCTAGCCTAGCCGAGTTAGGGTTTTGTCTTGTAAGGCTATATATAGCCTAGGTTTTCATTCATTAGAGGATTTCAGATTTTATAAAATATATGTGAGTTATTTCACTCTCTCTTGCCTCAAGAGAATTTCCTTTGAATACTTGAGAATTAATCTCAAGCTGTTCATTGAACTTATCAATCAAGTAGTCTCCTTGATTGTGGCGTTCGTCTATCCATACTTTTGGTTCACTAAATTTGCTAGTCGTGGGTTAAGGAATCTCCTTAGTTCGTGGCTCGTGATTCTAGAAGGGTCAAAGTTCCGCCAATCATCCCAACTTGGTGTTCGTCTAGATCCGTCTCACATCAGGTGGTCCACGAGATAATGTGGAAAAAGGTCAGGTAGGGCAAAGGTTCCAGAGGAGTGCCCAGCATAGAAGGTCAACAACAGGAACTAAGCCGACCTGTGGTTTCTGTGGGGGCAATCACACTGATGAGAATTGCTGGAAAAATAGTTTGGTACGAAAATGCTTTAAATGTGGTAGTACGGAACATCTGATTGCTCAATGCCCTAAGATGCAGAAAGAAAGACATAAGCCATCGACAGAAGGGACCACAGCTAAACCGACCAATGTAGCGGGGAATCGACCCAAAACACCGGCCAGAGTATATTCAATGGGTCATCAAGAAGTGACTGACCCTGCGGCAGTTATCGACGGTACGCTTTCTAGAAAAACTTATACCAATAAGAGTGTAATTGCTAGTGTGGCGTACGAGGGAGGTGAGATATGATAGGAGAACGGAAATTGCAGGTGGATTTTATTGAGTTAGCTGTCAAGGGTGCACGGGGGCATTTAGTGATGTAATGAATGCTCCAGTGGATCAGTTGAAGGTAGAAAACGTACCAGTGGTATGTGAAGTTTAGATGGAAACGTATTCCTCTCTGTTCGCAAACAAAGGTATTAATTTCGAGAACGAAATTTTTCTAAGAGGGGGAGGTTGTGAGACCCCGGATAGTCCTTAATTTCGAAATTATGTGATATTCATAGTATTTTGTTCTATTTTGTACTAAATAATTAGAAAACCCTAAATTGGATTATTTATAAAATCCTAGTTTTGTATTAATCACAAATTTGAGTTGTAATTCATGTTTGGTATTCTAGAGTGTGTTTTGGTACAAGTAAGTATAGGATTCGATTTATTTTATATAGGTTAAGTAAGTTTAAAAAGTTAGAAAACCTCAGACTAGTAAACCCTCTAGTGTTCCAATAGATTAGAAAGCTTAAGTTGGGTTTAAAACCCTAATTTTGCCAATGTTATGAAGGTTGTTGTTTAATTATTTTCATTATGGAGAAAGTATGATTAAGTGTAAATGATTAAGTTAGTGGGGTGATTAGTAAAGAAACTAAGTAAGATAAATTAGTTTGGACTAGATTAAGTTTAAGTCCTATGGAGTAAATTGAAAGAGTTCCAGATGTTTGTGGGCAAGAGTGTAAGAAAGAGAAAGTGTTGTTGCAAGGGCTAAGAAGTAAAATCCCACCACTTATGTGATTGGTTGTTTGGGAAATATCTCCTAGGGTTGATGACTAAGCTATTAGGGTTGATGACTAAGCTTAAATCTAGAAGATTCAAGAGAAACCAAGTTATTAACCAACAAAAAATAAGAAAGAAATAGAGAGAGAGAGGGCCGAAATTTGAGAGGAAAAGAAGGAGAAAATTTCTTCCAAGTTTGATCAAGTTTAACCACTCATCTTGGTTGTGGAGCTTGGAGTAGCAACTTGAGCACTTGATTGTTGTAGATTAACCACCAACAAGGCTTGTTTGAAGGTAAACCATCTTGATTGAAAGTTAAACTCTTGATGATTAAGTTTTGAAACCATGAAAAGTGATGCTTTTGTTGTAATTGTACTCTCTTATGGTTCATATGGTGATTATAGAGTAATTTCATGGTTTAATTTAGTGATAATGTTGCTGAAATTTTGGTTAAGGCTAGAAGAAAGTAGGGCTTCTTGGTTTAAGCTTCTTTTAGTCAATTGAGTTAGTGATTAGACTTGACAATGGAACTTTTGGTGTCATTAATTCATTTGAATGGTGAATTCTTAATAAAATCAGGTTTGGTTATGAAACCCTAATGTAAAGAGGAAATTAGTGTGGTTAGTTAGAACTTGAAAGGTTAGGGTTTTATTGGCTAGAGTTTTGAAGATGGTAAAGAACTAGTAGAACTAGAATCTAGATTATGGTTGGTATTTGGTAATTGGAGGAGAAAATTTCGGACCATTGGTAGGTATTTTAGGATCTGGTATATGTAGTATTATTTGGTATAAAATTGTTAGAAAACTTGTATAAGAATCGTAGCAATGGACCATGTGTTTGCCAAGTTCAAAAACCGGCAAAACTGGAAACAGGGCAGTCAACAAATCCGAACTTGAGTTCTGTTTTTCTTTATGCTCCGTGCTGATTCAGAAGTTTCTCAAAACATAAAAGTTGTAGCCTCCTAAGTCCTTAATGTTCCTACAAAATTTCAGATCAAACGGATCAGTGTAGCCCGAGTTATAGCCAAAACACTCACTCCTATTTTGAACACTGGATTGTGTTACGATTTTAGATTTTTGCCTCTGACCATGCTCGGTTCACCCTGATAACGTGCGAAATGGGTGTTGGACTCTTCATAATAAATGTAGATCTTGGTCTTAGCTTCAAAACAGTATAAATTGCATCCAAATCCGAGTTCCGTAGCTCCAGTTATGACCAAAACAAGAATGGTTGTCAGAACTGCCTTTGAATTTGGACAGTTCTGACAAGAACTTTGGACCCGTTTTTCAACCTGCTCGGTCTTGATTCAGGTTTTGGCCAAAACATAAAAGTTTTAGTATTATGACATAGATTTCCAACGCCTTTGGAATTCTTCATTTGGATTTGTGAGCCATGAGTTATGGTCCAGCAAACAGACCCTGTCCGTCACCCTAAAATGCAAACTTCTGGTACTGTTTTCCATAATTTTGACCTGCTTCCATTCAGATCTAGATTAAGGTGTCTTCATGAAAATTGTAACCCTTCATCTTAGCTTCGTAACGGTACCTCATGCACTTTGATTCGACACTCGTAGCTTTGATAGTGTTCAAAACAGTTTTGACACCAAAACGGTTATGCTGCCATTCGTGTTTCCGTATGCCGTTTCCGCGCATGCACGTGCCGATTTTGCCATTTTACTTGAGTTATGCATGTTAGTAGCCATTTGTGATATATTGTGATGCAATCTTCTATTTCAGACGATGGTGAGCTAGACGGAGCCGGTGGGTCCTCCTAGCTACTATACGTGACGTGATCTTCGCTCTTTTGCTATACTTGCTTTTGTGTAAGTATTCAGGCCGTTTTTGTGTATAACTTGCTTATGTGCTTTGGTGTGGATGAGAGGGTACTTAGGCGAGGGTGTACTTGATCTCACTCGACCTAAACCCTAATTTGTACTTGTGCTTCTTTATAAGCTGTGTATATATGAATTATTTTGGTGCTGAACCCCTTGGGCTTGTAGCTCGGGGTGACTTTTGTGAAATTTGTGAAATATGATGAAGTTGTGGGCCCGATCTCAAGACCTAGACGGACTATTCGAGCCGGCTGGGGCTTGGTCGAAGTCAGTCCAACCTAGTCTGAGGTCACCAAGTTTGTAAATCCGGTTCACCGAGTATGTGAATCAAGTTTGTGAACCGAGCTTGTGAACCAAGCTCAATTTCATTTGCTCGAGCCATTTTGTAAGGTGACTGGCCAGTGTGGGTGATAAGGTGTACGGTGGGAGTAAGTGGAGTTCTACGGACCCTTATTTGTGGTCGACGGAGTGTCGACAGGAGGTCACACATGGCATATGACGTGGCTTTGGAGCCAACCTGTATCCTTAACTTGGGTTGTTACTTTTATATTTTTGATTTGACATCTTTGTGACGTAATTGTCCTTATTATTGTGAAATTTACGTTTTTACCCCTGTTTACTTACTAAGCATCTAGCTTACCCCTTTCCCTTTGTTTTCCTTAACAGGGGCCGACGCAGGGAACTTTTGGCACTATCACTAGTATAGTTAGGCTTGGTTTGTAATAGCCGGAGAACTAAGATGTTTTTTCTTGTTTTAGTGACCTGTATAAGGACCCCTCTTTGGGTCTACTTTATATTTTGGTTATTAGCATAAGATAATGTAGTAGTCTGGATAACTCCTTTTGAGGATGTAAATACTCTTTTGGGATTGAATATATTGTGAATAGTACTCTTTTGGTTTATATAGTTTTATTTGCTTTGTGTTTGAGTCCTAGCGCGAGTTAGGCAGGCGTCCCGCCGATGCCCTTGGATTCTCCCTTGGGAGAAGTGGGGGTGTCACATCTTATGATCCTTTGAGAACTTTCTCTTAGTTCTTTCCAATGTTGTTCGCGTAGGTGCAAACTCATAGTTATACTCATACTACCTTATAAAGGCTGTCGACAAATCGACCAGATCTTGCACATCCAGAAAAAGACACAATTCATCATAATCCAAACCTCTATACTTGTTCAATTCTTGACTTTTCTTCATAAACTCATCAAATCGATCACATCTCTTTAGCAAATCTTTAATAATTGAAGTGGCATTTTCATCCATTTCTGCCTTTTCCTGGGAGGCAATATCTACCATGATTGGCTCTACGGTGGGGTATTAGGGTTCTTGAGAATTAGATGGGATATTTGGATTGATTTATGAAAAAATTTGAGAAATTTGATTGTTGGTCGAGTTTACCAAAACACAGCTTGGATGTGTGTGTGAAAAATCAGGGTTGGGGTAAGTGACGGCACACTCTTGGGGATTTGTAAAAGGTGGAACAAATGTGGCTTGAATGCTGGATGTGTGAGGTGATTGGTTACCTGATTCAGGTTGATTACTGCCAACAGGTATATGGTCATTTTGAAAACCACCGTTGCTGTTTGAAACAAGTTGATCAATCACACACCTTTGCGCCACCATTTTTACACTTAACTCATTGAATTTGCTCAGAACCTTATTGAATTGGGCTCATAAAGCTGCAATATCTGATGACATAATTATTGTGGATCTTTCTGATGATTTTGGATGCGATCATGTTTATACGGTTTCTCAATACTTTACTATGAGTCCTTATAATGATGGGGTTTCTACTTGTAACTATATTTGAAAGTACCCAAAATTTAGAAAAGAAGTCCATTTAGAAGTTCATACTTGATTAAATTGCTGCAGTTTCTTCAAAAGAAAGGGAAAAGAAAAAGAAAAAACACACGAGTTAGTAAATGCTTAAATAATTCGGATGCATGTCGTAGGAGGGAGCATTTTTATGCCAATGGTTGGCCTAACATGATGCAACATCTTTAAAGTGCAGTCTGTTCACCAAACTTGTTTAATAATAACTTTGCAAAAAGAGAAAAGCCATTTCATTGACAAATTTGTAAAATTCATATACATCATCTACATCATTTTTCGAAAGCGGTTTCCTACAAGATCATTAAATTTCTTTAATCTATCAATTACAGCATCTTTTGGCTCTCTAGAATAAGGATTCTTCATGCGGTCAACTTGATCATACAATTCACCACTTTTTTAAATTTGTGGTGTTTTTCTCTCATTTTTTCATATGATCTTTTGCTCTTCTCTGCCAGATCTTTGTTGACTTTTATAGATTGTTTCAATTGCACAATTTCTCTATCTTTTGCCTCAATGATAACCATTAGTCTCTTGACCTCTTCAGATTGTACTACTTGTAGTTGTTGTGCCTAAAATCTCTAAATCAATTCTCGTATTCTGGAGTGATTAAAGCGATCTACTTAAATTTTGGAATATAAGCAATACTCACATCATCGGACAATGTTGCCCAAGTTTTAGTGATTAATATTTTTATTGAAATTTCATCTAAGCAGATCCCTTTGTCAAAATTGATAGTGAAACTAGTCAAATCGGGTATGAGTGGTGATCCTTGAACATGTTCTAACTATCTGAGAAACCTTTTTGGAGTGTAGGTAATGATGCCTTGAAATCCTAACAATCGTATGAAATCTGATGACTTGTTATGAAAAGCAAGTTTGAAACAGTCAGTCCAGTCTAATACCCATATGATCTTCTAATCCGGTAATGTCTTCAAACAATTTAGTCATTTTGACGCACTTTTCTGCAAATTACTTCTGTCGACTCTTTTGTGATGAATAAGTATCCAATTATATCCAACCATTAGCAAACCATTAGGAGCAGGTAAATGTCTTTTGAAATGTTTCATAACCCATATATGTAGAATTCGATTCGACCCATGAAAGAATTTCACTTCCTTTTGACAATTAGTACATGCAATGAATATACCGGCTAATATTGTTGGTACTATGAAGCATTATCGATTCTTAATCCCAAGAAATAAATCAAACATAAATTTAATAATTTTGAAAGTAATTTTCTTATCCTTTTTTGGAAAGAGGTAAATTGTGAGGACCCGAAAATTTTCTTATTTTATCTGATTTTACTGGCTTATTTAATTATTTATTCACTCATTTTCTCCAAATAATTTATTTCAACTATTTTAAATCCATTTATATGGAGCAATGTCTCACTTATATTTTTAAAACGCCCTGTTAGCAAATTTAATTTTTCGAAGGCTCGTTTAGTGAGAAATAGTGAGTACGCATTTTTCGAGGCAATATTCGATCCGAGAGTGCAATAATCTTGAAGAATTAAGAATGATCAATAGTAGACTAAGAAAAGTTAATTGAGGGATTAGAGGTGAGTGAGTTCAAATTTCGCTTTTATCACGAGCACGTCAATAGTTTCTCGAAAGTCGCACCGCGCGACTAATTGGAGATTTGAGGAATTTTTTCCAGACTCATAAGAGTGAGTAATTATAGTGTTAAAGGAATTACATTGGAGGATTAGTGCATGAATGTATCAAACTCGAGAGAAAACGGTGGTACGAAACCCACGCACGACACTATTTGAAGTTGACTTTTGCAAAGTTTCTTAGCCACAATTTTTTTAAAGCTTCCAAGACAAGATTCATACCTACCAAGCACTCTCTCTTTCTCTCTTGGTCGGCCGAAACCAGCAAAGGAAAAGGAAGAAGAAAACTCTTCATTTCAAGCTTCCATCTTGCTAGCAAAACTTCATCCAATCTTCTAGTTCTTGGAGAATCACTCTAGCTTGGCGAAAGACATCACCTTGTGGAGCTTTTTGGAGGAATTGTGGTGGAAAATCTGATTTATCATCTAGGGTTAGAGGTAACCCTTGTGTCGCGCCCCATTTTTTATAAGAAAAATAAATGGTTTAAAAGTGAATTTTTGATTTGAAAAAATGAATAAAGAGCACGGGTCTAAATGGGACTTGAAAATGCGACGATTTGACCCAAAATAATAGTTTAAAAAGGGTTTTTGAAATAAAAATTGGAGTCGCCACTTGGTATTGAGTTAAGGTGTACCAAGTCACCTAAAAATAAATTTTGTAAAGAAAAAATAGAAAAATCCCTTTTTAAACGACTCCAAGTCTACGTAAATCAAAGAAAAAGGTTCGGGAGTCACATTTGAAGAAAGGGAAGGCAAGGATAAAAATCCAAGGCACTCTTTCGACCTAACCAAGACTAGTTGCGTGATTTAGTCAAAGACTTTCTTAATTTATCCTAAAAATTTATCACATTTGGATGTACTATATGAATGCAAACCCTAGACCTAAGAGGGTATCGGGGGGTTAAAATATCTCTTCAAAGCTCGAATGGTGCCAATCACATTAATTGTGATGCCCAATAGTGACTATTTGGAGAGGTCACGAATAATGTAAAAATATGAGACTCTAAGAAAAGAAAAGGAAAATAAAAATAATTATACAAATATACGTGACCTAAAGGATTGCATCATGTCGGGTGCGGGGGACTAGTGTTCGTGACTCAATTTTCCCTTTAATAGAGGGAATACGAGCGTGCTAAGGCTAGAGAGCCAAACTCGTCCATATCCCATATTCAAGGGGTTATTCCCTAATCAAGCAAATGCACTACCCTAATCCTAATTCTAAAATGAAATGCAATTCTAATGTTGTGTACCATACATAGGGGTATGTATTTAGGGATAAGGGATATACGTATAAGGGGAAATATTATGTGAAAATGATAAAGATCCTAAAAAAATGGAAAAATATGCATGAAGTGTAGTGTAATCATACAAACATGATCTAACGAAAGAGGTCCCTAAGGGTCTAGCATTGGACTAGCCCATGTCTATGAATCCTCACTAGCATTGGACTAGTGGGAAATCGGAACAAAGAGCCACAACTAGCGTTGGACTAGTGTGGTGACGGGAAAGGAATCACAGCTAGCATTGGACTAGTGTGATGACATGCATTTATTACAGTCTAAGAAAATCAGATAAAGCAAAATAAAGCAAATAAACACGTAAATCACATAAGACACATAGCACATAGGCATGATATCTAGATGCACGTCCTAAGAAAGCGGTAACACATAGCACATAGACATGCAAAACACACATAAGGCAAATAAAGCTAATAAAGCCCTAACTATTACATTCGGGGGAAGCCTACTACAATCTAAGAGGGGAGGCGGAATAAAATGATTAAATAATCTAGCTATTACAACCTTGGCATCAAATGCCTTTCAAAATTAAAATAAATATATAAACTAAAACGAATAAAATAAATAAATAACATGAACACAATCAAAAGGCATGCAATTAAGCACATAAATCACATAAGATTCACATAGGGTCAAGTAAAGTAAAATAAAGGATAGAGTGTACCTCCCTTGCAATGGTAATCAAATGAAGGAAAAATAGCTTCAAAACAATAAAAGGGTCAAGACACCAATTAAATAGTCAAGTATAAATAAAATCACCAAATCCCTCCCAATTTCAACTTAAATGAAATCAAATAATGCATAATTTCCAAGAAGAGTAAATTATTGATCATATCTCAAAAATAGAAAACTACCAAGGACCCAATTGCAAACATTAACCCATCATTCAAGTCCAATTAAAATATTTTGAGAACTTCAAAGATCCAAGAGTAACAATAAGGTCAAGTAATGGTTCAGAACGCAATTACTCTAGGACCTAATTGCAAGAAATTGGAACATAATTGGGCCTTTTAGCATTACTAGAAGCCAAGAGGAGTAAAGTGAAATTTTCAGAAGTTGTTTTGCATGCAAAACCATGCAATCACGTAGAAGGCTTTCTGCAACAAGACCAACAAAACTGCTACATTCTTTGCTTCACTTTCCAACACCAGATTCAGATTCAAACACATACCTTAACCAAAGTTCTCTTGATCTAACATCCAAAACCTTAAACTAAACAACAAGACATAAATTTGACCTCCAAACAAGCAAAGACATAGGAGGAAATTATGCAAGCATTGAAAATGCTTCATGCAAGACTACGGATGAAATGGCTGCAACCAAAAACTTTGCTGCACTTTCCGTCTCCAAATGCAGATTTCTTACTTACAACTTTGATTAGACATTTTCAAAACCAACCCTACAACTTTAGGCTAAGCAACTACATAATCACTACCATCGAAACAAGTGGAAATCTTAGAAAGAGATCATGCAAAAAATTCTGGAAAAATATACAAGAATGGATCGGCAATTTGGTTGTTCATTTTCAGCAAAGTATTCGAACATGATTCAAGTGTTTTAAGGACTCAAACATGCAAACTCAAACCCATCTTCCACTGCCCCCTTTCCACACAAGACATAACTAACAAATTAGAAGAGGCTGAAGCCTAGTGAATGGTCACGGAAAAGGAAAACAACAAAGTTCTCTGCAGCTTTTTCAATGCTTTTAAGCTTCAGCAATTTTTTGCATAACAGATTCACAAACCTCTCAAAACGAAAAAACCAACCTCATATTCCTACCAAACTTATCATTCCAAATACTCTATCACGTATACAGAACTCATATCGAATGCAACGCTAACAAAAGCTATCATGCAAATGGGCTGCTATGCGACAGCTTTAGAAGCTGTTAACTTCATGAGCTATAAACGTAGTGCAGCAAACCATCCTTAACTTTGGTCTGAATTTGCCATCTAAAACGTTCAAGAAAACATTCTTAAGCTCAGACCCTGAGACAAACAAGATGCCTAAACGTGTCATGGGTTTAAACATTTAACAGAAAAAACACATGCAAGGCTGGAAATTTTTGTTCTTCCCACGGCACTTTGTCTTCGGCTTCAAGAAGACGCAGGAAAACAGCCGTGAGTGCTTGCTGAAAATTCAAACTCCAACTCTTTAAGGTATCAGATTCCAAACCATAAAATGAACAAGAAAAATGAACACCAAAATAAGATTCACTTTCCCTTTCCCTACTGGTAATCATGCGGGTTTAAAGGTTCTGAGTTACAGGGCTCAAATGAGCTCCAAATGTTTCGACCCCAGGCCAAATGCTAGCAGCTAGATCACCGTGAAGAGAAAAAAATATCATGCCAGGCCATCATAAAGACACAAAAGCAGACAAGAGAATAAAGCAATGCCTCTAGATTTCATGAACAGATTCGAGCAAGACTCCATTTTTCTTAAAAAAAATTCTGACCGGACCAAAGAATCATAGCCATGATAGTTCCATCAACAACAAAACAACAAAACAAGGAACAGGCAGCTTGGTCGGATGTACGAAGCTAACTTTGCAGCCCAAATCTTAAAGCGAACAGAGAAAAGATTGGAAATTACCTATTTCAATTGCTGTAGGACTTGGATCTGCAGCAGGAACCCGTAAGAGATTGAATATGCCCCAACAGGACTCGAAAAGGATGAATTTTGCAGACTTCGGTGAAGAAACGCGGGCTTGAAATTCTGGCCTCTGGATTTCTTCTCCTCTTTGTCTAGTTTCACTACTTCCTCCTAGACTTTTCCTTAGCTTTATCGCTCCTCCCCCCTCGGTAGCCTTTGAAGTTCTCACTCAGTCCCTCCTTCTCTAGTTTCTTTTTTTCAGCCGAGCTTCCTCACTTGCTCCTGTTTCTTTACCCGATCCTTTCTCCTAGCTCTCTCTCGGTTTCCCTCCAACTCAGCCGTCAAACTCTTCCTTTCATCAGCCGTTCCTCTCCTCTCTCTTCCTCTATCAAACCCTAGCCGCTATTTTTCTATCCTCCCCCTCCTTCAAAACCTTGGCTGCCTTTTCCTTTTATATCAGAACCCAACTCTCTAAACCCTCGCATGAAGGGTGTTGATGAGAGCCAAATAGGAATGGAGTTAAAATCATCCCATGGTAAAGAAAAATGATGGACAAAACAATGGGAAAAGAAATGGAATTGCGCTCTTTCTTTTTTTCCTTTTTTTTTTTTTCACTTGAAACAAGCCTGATTTGATTTTTTGTTGTTGTTTTTTTTTCTTTTCCTTTTTCATTTCCAAATGAACCAGTTAATTAAAAAACAAAATAACGAAAAATAACAAATTAAGTAAAATTGAATAAATTAGACAAATACTAAAAAATAAAACAAAATAAATTTTTTTTTTTGATCATCTTCTTTGTTTTTCAGTGGATTAATTAACAAAAACAATTTTCTTAACAAAAAATGAGAATGAGATAAATTAAGCAAAGAAATAATAGTAAAAATAAAATAAATAAATAAACAAAAATCACCTAGAATAAATAAAAAGAAAGGCTAAAATTTTGGTGTCTACAGTTTGCCCCTCTTTGTCTGAGTTTTGGAAAAACTTGAGACAAAGAAATAGACACCAAATACTTACCTGTGGTTATCCGGCTGCAGCTACTCGAATGACTGCCGTTTTTGAAATGATAACTGACCCCTTTTAACAAAATTTCAAAATGGGACTGACCCAGGCAAGAATTTTAAAATGGGACTGACCCGAATCAAAACTTAAAATGGGACTGACCCAAACAAAATTTAAAACGGGGCTGACATAATGAAAAATTCAAAATGAGACTGACCAAAACAGGAAATTTAAAACAGGACTGACCCGAACAAAAAATTTAAAAGGGGACTGACCCCAACAAGAAATTAATCATGGGACTGGCCCGAACGAGAAATTAATCATGGGACTAACCCGAATTAGGAATTAAACATGGGACTGACTCGAACAAAACTTAAAATCATGGGACTGACCCAAACAAAATTTAAAACGGGACTGACCCGAACAAAAAAAAATTCAAAATGAGACTGACCAAAACAGGAAATTTAAAACAGGACTGACCCGAACAAAAATTTAAAATCATGGGACTGACCCGAACAAACTTTTAAAATCATGGGACTGACCCGAACAAAATTTAAATCATGGGACTGACCCGAACAAATTTAAAATCATGGGACTGACCCGAACAAAAATTAAAATCTGGGGACTGACGCGAAATTTTAAAATCATGGGACCCGAACAAAATTTAAAATCATGGGACTGACCGAACAAAATTTAAATCATGGGACTGACCCGAATCATGGGACTGACCCGAACAAAATTTCATGGGACTGACCCGAACAAACTTTTAAAATCATGGGACTGACCCGAACAAAATTTAAATCATGGGACTGACCCGAACAAACTTTTAAAATCATTGGACTGACCCGAACAGAATTTAAAATCATGGGACTGACCCGAACAAACTTTAAATCATGGGACTGACCCGAACAAAATTTAAAATCATGGGACTGACCCGAACAAACTTTTAAAATCATTGGACTGACCCGAACAAAAATTTAAATCATGACATTCTAATATACTTACCTGAAAAGGATCTCAAAGTTTTGCCCCCGTAGAGGTTAAGTCTTTGCATCTGCGCCTATAGTTGATTCTGTATTGCCATGTTGTTGCACCTTTTGAGCAAATTTGCTTGTGACATTTTCGATCCGTCTTTGTTCACTGGAGAATCCTTTCCGATATTGGCCCCAGTGCGAAGTGTGACTGTTTTCACCAATGCACGAAATTTTCTGCAAAAGAGAAAGGACAAAGAAAAGTGCCACCATCATTTGATTTGTTTGCCTTTGAGAATCGTGTAAACATGAGTCTTTTGATGCTTTCGCCAACTTTTACTGCGGCATCTGACTTAGTTGGATTTGTCACTTCCAAACGTTTCTGCTTTTCCCAGACTGACCGGGTATGCATTTTGCCATATTGTGAAGCCTGCGTAACTGGCTTTGCTGAACCTTAACCCTTTTCAAAAGAGGACTGAACCCAAGTATGTTTCGAATAAACCACGGGGATTGTTATTCACCAAAATTCAATGACCCAAAAATGATGCATGCAAGGTAACTTCACATGTCATGCAGGAATGAATATGCAAAAAAATGCAAAACACAACTAACTGTGCTTAATCCTGCAAAATGCCATGAATACAAGCAATTGAGGAAAAATGAGTTTCATAAGAATGTATTTGCAAAAGAATGTTTTTTTACAAAGTGACACAGTTTTTGGCCAACGGATGTCATAGTCGAATCCCTGGACATCTTTGTTCCGGAATTCGACACTGGTAGAAGTATCACGAAGAGAAATCCCAAATGAATCAAGTCACCAGCTGCTCCTCCTCGTGCTCACTCATTGCAGAAACCTACCTTGACGCCCTTTCAGGTTTTCACGAAAGTTGCCCCCCACCTCCTTTTGTTTTGTTTTGTTTTGTTTTTTCTTTTCTTCTTTTTCTTCTTTTCTCTTGAGGTGCCCTTTCGGGTTTTTACCTAAGGAAGCAATGGAAGAGCTCGACCATAATCGACACAGGAATGTAAGTTGAAGATTGCTGGCATCAGTAAAATGCGCTTCCCTTATAAACTTAAGCGAAGGCATCATGGACATCACTTGCCAGTTGATTAGCAAACTTCCCAATAGAAATACAACAAGTGACGAAAGCCAGGACTTTGGGCTTTTGTAATGAGCTCAGGTGGGCTGTTTTCAAGAAACGTTAAGGCTTGAAAGCAAATTTTGATGAGAGAGGTGTGAAATAACCTGAGATTGCATCATTTTGAAATTATTTCCAATTTTGAACGAAACTGAGGAAAATATTTCCCAGTTTGATTGGATTTCTCTCTTTGCATTTTTCATTGCATTTCCTCACTTTTGCATTTTCCTTTAAAACTAAATTTGCCCTAGTGTGGGGTTTTCTGCTTTCTTTTTTCTTTTGCCTTTTGATCATCTCTCTTTCAAAATAAATTTGCCCCAGTGTGGGGTTTTCCTTCTTCTTTTTCCTCTTGATCATCTCTTCTCAAAATAAATTTGCCCCAGTGTGGGGTTTGAAATTCTCAGGGGCTGCCAAACGAAAAATTATTATTCTGATAGCTCAAAAAGGATGACTAGGGATGAAATGTTTTGATTGGAAAGGAAGATGGCCTGACTTTTGTCTCGCCCCTTGCATAATTTCCAAAAAGAAATTTGCATAATAAAAAATAAAGAACTTCTTACGTATGTCTGAGTTGATAGGTTGAGGGAATGTTTGTCCATCCATCTATGCTAGAACAAATGCACCGCCCAGCAACACCTTTTGAACAACCAATGAGCCTTGCCAATTTGAAGCAAATTTGCCTTTGACTTCATCTTTCATTGGCAAAACTCGCTTTAGCTCTTTGTCCCCCTTCTCCAAAGGATCAGTGGAGGACCTTTTTGTTATGAACACAGGCCATGCGTTTTGGCAACATTGGCCATGGCACATAGCATTCAGCTGTTTTTTCATTCAATCAGAATCAATCGTTGATGACGCTGCTTTAACCAATCAGCTTCCAACCTAGCAGGGAAGGGATTTTTTCTCAATGAAGGGATTTCTCAATGAAGGGTTTTCTCAATGAAGGCTTTCTCAATGAAGGGTTTTCTCAATGAAGGCTTTTTCTATGAAGGGTTTTCTCAATGAAGGCTTTCTTCATGAAGGGGTTTCTCAAAGAAGAGATTTCTCAATGAAGGGATTTTCAATGAAGGGGTTTTCTCAATGAAGGCTTTCTCAAGGAAGGGATTTTCAACGAAGGGATTTTTAATGAAGGGATTTTTCAATGTATGGCTTCATCAGATTCCAGAACAGTGATATTCAAAGGGTCAAATAATTTCATCTTTGGCCATCTTAAAGAATTAAAAAATTCAGGACAATAATCAAATAAACAAATAAAACAAATTGTGCATTTCATGAAACTCCAAATCAAAGCGGAAACAAGACAAAAACTCAATTGCAAAAGATGCTTTCATTAAGCTATTCACATATGCAAGAAATAGTTTTCGTGAACTTTAGTAAATGACAACCCCTAGATTTATCGAAATTCCCTTCGAGAGGGAAGATAGTCGGCCATCCAAATTGTGCAGAGCTCCTTCAGGATTTTCAAATTTCGTCATTGGAGGTGGATGCCTCAAAGGTGTCCTTGTGTTTGGGAAAGGGGTTTGTACTTATACTCGGTTCTTGTTCACCCTTTTTTCTTAGCACTATTTCCCCTGCCTCAATCATGTCTTGGACTTTGTGCTTAAGGGCTTTACAATTGGCGGTTGAGTGGCCAGGTGCTCCCGAATGATAGGCACAAATAGCATGTGGATTGTACCTAGCCGGCATGCCATAAGGATACGATGGAAGGGGAATCACGCCTATTTTGCTGGCAGCCTTCAATTGCTCATACAATTGGTTCAAAGGCCTGCCTAGGTTGGTGAAGGTTCGGGTACAGCTTTGATTGTAGGTTTCAGTGGGTTGGGGATAGTTATAGGTGGGTCTGTTTGGTGGGGAAAATCTTGGGTGGTAAGGAGGTTGAGGACGAGTTCGTTGAAAATTTGGCTGAGATATTTGGAAAGGAGCTGTAGGCGGGTTGGCATAATTTGGGCGAGGTCGGGGGTGGATAATATTGGTGTTATAGACAGGGTGGGGCTTTGGATAGTAGGGATAAGGTGGTGAATATGTTGGGCTGTGTTGAAATTTAGGTCTCGGTGTGGGGTTTCGGTCCCAAATAAAGGCGGTTTCCCCCTCTTTCTTTTGAATTGCGATTTTTTCCCATTACTCCCTTGTCCTTGCAGAGCATCCACTTGCGATTTGAGGGCAGAGACATTAACGATCTTCCCAGCTCTTACGAAGTCATCGTACTCTTCGAGCTTATTAACAATAGCGGCAAACGAGCATCCAGTCAAGCGGAAGATTTCTTCGAAGTACGGCGGATCATGTGCTTTAATGAAAGTTCGTATGATTTCGTCTTCAGTCATAGGTGGCTCAACTTTTGCAGCTATTTTCCTCCATCTCTTGGCATAAGTCTTGTGGTCCTCAGATGGTCTTCTCTTTGTTCCTTCCAATGTGGTTCGTGTCAGTACTCGTACTGCCTCACAAAAGCATTGGACAAGTCAAGCCAGGTCTTTACTTCTTCGGGTTTCAGATTGGAATACCAGTCGAGTGCATCCCCCTCCAAACTTTCCGGGAACAACCTTAGAGGCAGATTCTCATCGTCTACGGGCTTTCCCAACTTGTTAGCAAACAGTCGGAGGTGTGTTTTGGGATTACCCGTCCCATCATACTTGTTAAATTTAGGGGTTTTGAACCCCTCAGGCAACTGCACATTCGAAAAAAGGCAAAGCTCATCGTAATCCAGGACTCCTTGCTTGTTCAACCCCTGACTTTTCCTCATAAACTCATCGAAACGGTCTAGGCGCTTGAGCAGCTTCATATCAATGGGAGCAGAAGATTCTCCTATTTCTGGTTTAGCTTGGGCAGTATGGTCTGGCAGTAAGGGCTCTGTAGCGGTGGGATAAAAAGTATACTGCTCAGGAAGCATATTCGAAGCGACTTGTGGTGGTGGAATTTGCATGTGAGTAGGAAGAAATGAAGGATTAGGAGGGTAGGTGTATGGCAAATTTGTGGTGGTATAGGTGAAAGTTGCTTCGGGTGGAATAGGGAAAGATGGTATAACAGTAGTTTGAGTCGGGGGTATGAGAAATGGTTCTTGCTCAGGTTGTCTGACGGGTACGGGCTCGGGTTGAACTCCGCTACTGATAAGCTCATCAATCAATTTCCTTTGGGCCACCATCTCGGTAGCCATCTCACCAAACTTAGTAAGCATCTCGGTTAGCTGGATCCCCAAATTTGCAGTCTCAGGTTGAGCTGTAGTAGCGGACCTATTCGATGGTTCCGGTTGTGAACTCATGTTTACACGATTCCTCCGGGCTCGACTACGGGATCGAGTTATGATGGGGTTTCGACGAGAAGCTATGTTTAAATAGTACCTGAGAATTTTTGAAAGGAATTGCCTTTAGATTTAGCCCTCGCTTAGCTATTCCAATAAAAATAAAGGAAAGTAAAAAGAAAAAGACAAGAGTTAGTAAATATCCAAAAAATTCGGATGCATGCCCTATGGGGGAACCCTTTTTGTGCCAAGGGTAGGCCTAATATGATTTAATTCTCTGAGGTAGGCACTATACCATACCTGATGGATCCGATCAACTTAGTAACATTTGATTTGAGAAGCAATTTGAAAATTTTGGGCCAATTGAATAGTGGGAGACCTTTTAACAAAATGAGGACAAATCCAAACGAGTGAATGGTTTTGGTTGGCCCAGGAATTTGTACAAATCATTTGTTATTGGGGAGATTGCAATTTCTTACATGAATCGAAACCCTTATCTATCCAAATGGAATGAATGCGATGAGCGATTTTCTCAAAAACAAATAGCCATCCCAACTCTTGACATCAAGACCCCTAAGTTGTCAAATGGATCAGATGAAATTGATGAACTTTGTTGGATCGCCCAAAAAAAAATGGATACCTTGGTCAAATAGATTGAACGATTTATTCAAAAAAATGACTAGATTACCTTAAAAGGGTAAACTGGTCAAATGAATTGAATGAAATTTGATAACTTATTCGAAATTGACCGGATCATCCTAAAAGGGTAAATTGGTCAGTTGAATGAAATAGGTGATTTTTCAAAATAGATTGCCCTAAAATGAACAAATTGATAAAATGGACTGGATGGAATTGGTCAAATTGTTTGAATAGAATTGATGATTTATTGACTAAATTGTCCTAAAATGAATGAATTGACAAAATGAAAATGATAAATAATTTGATCGAAGGAATTGAATGGAATTGATGGTTTATTCAAAAATCAATGGAATTATCCCCCCTTTGGTAGTTTTCAAAAATGCATTGCGATGCATTAGCCTATGAGCCTCCTACAATCAAGATTTGGCCTCAATAAATTTACCATCTCAATAATGAGGAATTATTTGCAAATTTCTTCAAGTTAATGTCCTTTAAGCACGGGATTTTTACCAACTATATTAAAATAACCAAAAGTTGATTGTTAGATGCTCATATCCCAATGTACAAAATTGTTCCATCATTCTCGGTGTCGTTATTATGGAAGGGATCAGATCCTACCTTACCTTGTGCACTACCCCTTTGGATGGTACAAGAAATATAGACGTGCAAGTCTCATTGGATTATATATCCGAGACACAGGGCGGTTTATTCCTATAACGGGATTCCCTAAGTGGCATTCCCTCTAAGGCTTATGCATGATGCCAATTTATCAAAGCAATTTAAATATGCAAAATATGACCTGAGGGACCCTTTGTATGCCAGGGTGGGCCTAGAATGATGTTCAATTTTCAATCCATAAATGCAATTCATTGGAATCTTAAACATGCAATAACCTATCTAAGAGGGTAAGTTCTAAAAGTAGATCATGCCAGATCTCTTAATTCCTAACGTTTATGAATGCAAAAGACAAGAAAACAAAGAAATGTTAGTTCAATAAATAATCACATAACACGTTGAGGCAATTAATTGATATAAAAGACAATAAAGAAAAATAAGGAAAGAAGGGTGGAATCCCTCCCCTCGTGCCTAGTGTTCCTAATTCAGGATAAGGTCGACTCTACCCTAGGCAATTCTAATATGGATGCATGAGGTTTGGCTCACTAATGCATCTAGACTCGATAAGGTTTCGGCTCCCAAGCCTTCAGACCTAAAGGCGAAGGGTCATCACTCCCAGGGCCTTTGATCGGTGGCTCGAGTGATCCCTTAGGTAGCGCTATGGGCGCAGAGCACACCATCCGCCTACCCAAGGCAATCGATCCTAATCCTACAAGGAGGTGTGGGAACGCCCACGAAAAAGAAAAAAATAGGGCAAATAAGACTATGCATGCACGTATGAGGTGCTTTCTTATCGAGGGGAGGGATTGTACCATTAGATGCGGTCGAAGGTTCTAGGGTAACTACCCCCCATCCCAAAATGCAATCTCGAAACAAGTAAAAGTAAACAAATAAATGAACCATCCATTCATCACATACATAGTGTGCGAAGAGCGATTATGCGCGTGATAGATGCAAAATCCCTAAAAAGAGAAAAAGGGCAAAAGGGAACGAAGAATGCAACCCTAAACATCCAAATGCGATATATGAGAAGGTTAAAAGAAGAAAAAGATTGACTAAATCAAATTTGCTCGGACTCTCTAAGTCCCCAGTGGAGTCGCCAGCTGTCACGCCCCATTTTTTAAAAAATAAATAATGAGCTTAGAAAGATGGATTTTTTTATTTTTTGGAAAAATGAGTTTTGTTTTTAGAAAATGAATAAAGGAAAAGGGCCTAAATGGGGTTTGTAATGCGACGATTTGGGCCCAAATTATAGTTTAAAAAGGGTTTTTGAACAAAAATCGGAGTCGTCACTTGGTATAGAGTTGAGGTGTACCAAGTCACCAAAAAATGAATTTTTTTAAAAGAAAAAATAGAAAAAACCCTTTTTAAACGACTCCAAGTCTACGTAAATCAAAGAAAAAGGTTCGGGAGTCACATTTGAAGAAAGGGAAGGCAAGGATAAAAATCTAAGGCACCCTTTCAACCTAACCAAGGCTAGTTGCGTGATTTAGTCAAAGATTTTCTTAATTTAATCTAAAAATTTATTACATTTGGATGTACTATATGAATGCAAACCCTAGACCTAGGAGGGTGTCGATGGGTCGAAATGTATCTTCAAAACTTATTTGGCATCAATCACATTAATTGTGATGCCCAATGAAGACTCTTCGAAGAAGTCACGAATAATGCAAACATATGAGACTCTAAGAAAAGAAAAGGAATAAAATATTTATGCAAATATACATGTCTTAAAGGAGTGCATCATGTCGGGTACGGGGGACTAAGGTTCGTGACTCAATTTTCCCTTTAATAGAGGGGATACGAGCGTGCTAAAGTTAGAAAAGCCAAACTCGTCCATATCCCATACTCAAGGGGCATTCCCTAATCTAATCAAACAAATGCACTACCCTAGTAACTAGAATGAAATGCAAGGTCCTAAAGATTGTGTCAAATGCAGGAAAAAGGGTGAAGGTTCATGCAAAGATGTAAAAACACTAAAAGGAAAAATGAATGAAATGTAGTGAAAGCATGCGAGTATGAACTAGCGAGGGGGACGGCCCTATTGGGTCAAGCATTGGACTAGCCCTTTACTAACGCTCTCTCACAAGTATTGGACTTGCAAGGGCTTGAGGGGAAGACCATGACTAGCATTGGACTAGCCACTTCCATCCACATAATCAGATAAAATACTAAAAAAAACAAATAGACATGCAAAACACATAGTTTCACATAGCACGTAGCACATAAGCATGCTTATCTAGATGCAGAAAGCCTAAGGAAAAGCAACTAAACATATAAGCATATAGGCACGCACAAGCACATAGCACCCAAGCCCTATCTATTACACAAGGGGATGCCTACTACAATCTAAGGGGGAATAAAATAAATAATTGAAATAAATACCTAACTATTACAATTGTGGCATTTAATTACAAATTAAATTAAAATAAAATAGACAAAGATTGAAACGAAATAAAGCGAATAAAAATAAAATAAAGAGAACATTCAAAAGGCACTCATATAGTCACATAAGTGCGCACATAGGGTCAAATAAAGCAAAATAAGAGATAGAAATTACCTCCCTTGCAATGGTAATCAAATGAAAGAAAGATTAGCTTCAAAACAATAAAAGGGTTAAGGCACCAATTAAATAGTAAAATATAACCAAAATCACCAAATTACTCCCAAAATGCAACTTAAATGTAATCAAATAATGTGTAGTTGCAAAAAAGGTAAATTGTCCATCAAATTTCTAAAATAGCAACTGCTAAAGACCCAATAACAACCCTTAACCAATCATTCAATTTCAACTGAAACATTTTGGAAATTTCAAAGGCCATAAGTAATGGAAAGGTCGAGTAATCACAAATAATCACATAAATGTTAAAGCATTTAAATAACTTAAATAGCCCATGTTCACAAAACTGGGGCCTAATTGAAAGGGAAAAGGAAGTTTGAGGGATTAATTTGGTTGATTTTTACAATCATTTTGGGCCACGGTAGCATTAAATGAAACTCAAAGGGTCAGAACGCAAGTTATGAAAACTTTTCCATGCATGCAATGAAATTCTCTTCGTTTTTGCTGGTTCCTTACCAGGCTTCTCAAATGCAATCCTAACGTAGCTAGAATATCAGCTAATCAATCCAAACCGCAACACTAAACCAAAGACAACCATAACCCAACAGGCCCTCTATCCTATGAAGCACATTGAGAGCCACTCTATCCTATGGCCTTGGAAATCATGCGGAGAAGAAAACAAAAACCAAGGGTGAGGCACTTCATAGCTTGAACATATACAAGTAGCCAGAGACACAAGACACAACCTAGCAGCCAATACTTGAACGAGCCTAAGAAAGAAACGGGGTCCATCTGTTCGTGCTGCTACAACAAGCCGAGGGCTTCGAGCTTGTTACGGTAATCCGTGGTTCCTCACACAAGTAATCAGAAAATTGATTCAATGCATCTAAAACACAAAAACATGAAAACAAGGGGGGAACATGCAGGTCAAACCTTCAAACATCAGGATACCAGAAAAATGACCTGACCACTTGCTAATTTTTGACCCTCTTCACTACACTCGGATTTGAATCTGCAGCAGGCACCCGCAATCGATTGAATACAGTTCACCCGGGATCGGAAGAGGTGAATTTTGCAGACTTCGATGAAGATACGCGGGCTTGAAGTTCTGGTCTCTGGGATTCTTCTTGTCCCGTTGCCTTTACATTCCTCTCCTCCTTGGTTGCTCCTCCTCTGCTCTCTAGCTTTCCAGATTCTCTTCCAGCCGTCAACCTTACTCTTAGCTCACTCCAAAACCCTCTCCCCAAATTTTCCAGATCGTTCCCTCTCTCCCCAGCTCTCCTTTCTAAAACCTAGCCCTTTTTCTCAGCCGTCATGCCCATTCTCTTTTAGTTCTCCGCTGTTTTCCTTTTTTACCGTCACCACTTTCTATCTCCCCTTCTCTGATTCTTCCAGATTTTTGCTCCCTCCGTAGCCCTCTCAATTTTCCCAATTGCTCCCCCCTTTTCTTTTTCTTTTCCTTTTCTTGCACCGTCCCCTTCTTCTTCTCAGACCTCAGGACCTCTCCTCTCACTCACGGTTCCCTTTTTCCTTCGTCTGTTTTCCTATCCAAAGCTTCCTACTTCAGTTCCTTTTCTCCCGCAATTCCTCCTTCCAGTCTTAGTCTTCCCTCTTTTGGTTTCCTCCTCAAACTCACAGCCGAAGCTCTCTTTTCCCAGCTCCCTCTTTTTTTTTCAACCCTAGCCGTTACACTCTTCCTTTCATCCCCGTCCCCTTCTTTCTTTTTTCTTTTTGTTTTTCTTTTCCTTCAAATCTTAGGCCTCCAATTGTCTAACATCTAATCCCTTAAGTGCTTAGTTGTCCAATACATAAAGGGGACACTTGTCCTAATGCATGCCCCCCACTTGCCATTTTTATTATTTTTCCCTTTTCTTTTTTCCTTTTGTTTTTCTGAAATTTAGTATGAAGACAAAAATTAAAATAAGAAAATAAAATAAACTAGAACAAAATAAAAACCCTAGAATTGAAACAAATAAAGCTATTAAATTAATTAAACAAATAAAGTTAAAAAATCAAAAATTTGGTGTCTACAAACTGGATCTCAATGTCTTCATACCAACTGTAGATCTATCTCTTAGCTTCAAAATAGTATAAGAATCTCCTCAATCGAATGCTTGTAGCTCAAGATATTGCCGAAATACAACAATGTGTCAAAACTGTCTTCACTTGCATTTCTTCATTTGAATGTTTTGCATTTCATGTCTTCTTTAAACCACTTCAAATCATTATCAATCATCCAATTATCTTTTCCAATCACTCCATATCTTTAATGATTGAATCATTAAACTTACAAAAACATGAAATTTTTACCTTTAAAATCCATGAAATGCAATTTTTGCCACTTAAACCACAAAATGTATATTTTTACCAAAACCCTAGTTAATTAGTTATAAAAGTAGTTAAAACACACCAAAACTAACTAATAAAATACACTTAAAAGCGCGTAAAATATACTCTTGTCAAATACCCCCACACTTGAACCATTGCTTGTCCTCAAGCAATTACGATACAAACCAACAATGATCCAAAATTTTGAAAATAAACATATGTGCACCATTCAACTTCATTTTCTCAAAAACAAGGTAAATAACCATTGCGCAATCATCCATTAATCCTCAAGTACTCATAATATCAAGTGAAGAAGGGCCAATTATACCACCATTCTAACAAGTTCAAGTCAATTTCTCATCGTTACCCAATTTCACAAGCAAGTAACTCATATGGTCAATAAATTACTTCCTAAACCCATGATCATCTTTTTATTCAACTCAAAGATGGATTTATTCATATCACATATAGCTAAATATTACTCAAATTGTGAAAGTGTCTTTTGATGCGAAAATCGATATTTTTAGATAAAGATCACCGATTACTCAACACTTCACATAGTTAAGTTGCTTTGCATACTCTTAATTCAAGTACCGTTTTACGCGAAAGTCGAGATTTGTAGATGAAAACTCTTGGTTACTAAGTACAAGAACCATTGGAGTAGATAACTCTTATTCACTTTTTTTTCTTTCCTTTCTTTTATTTTTTTGTTTTTTTGTTCTCCTTCTTTTTTTCAAAGTAAGATAATAAACATTCCCTCAAAAGAATAATCATAAGAAGAGTATTGCAATTATTGACCATATTTATCACTTAACTATGTAAAATCAAGTAAAAAAAGAAATTTCATCAAATATGTAAAATGTAGGTATAATTATCTCCACTTTATATGATATACTTTCCTATAAATACACCAATTATAATCACGTAATAGTCATTTCCAAGTTAAATGAGAAAAGAAGTTTTCAAGTCACATATATTTATCTCAAAAGAAGAAGGAATTTGAATTACTAATGGTATGAAACTTGTTACCCCTTGGATAAAATTGAAAAAATTTGAAACCTTTTGGGGCATTTTGCAATTTTGGACAATTTTGAAAAAATTTTGGCAGAGTTTCCTCTTATAAATGGACAAAACTCCCTGCATAGACAACACTTAAGCACAAGAAATATTTCCAATAACATGTCCAAACATTTAAAAACATAGTAACATCCGACAGACAATTCTCCTCCCACACTTAACATACACATTGTCCTCAATGTATAGGGGAAAGAAAAGAAATAATAGTAAGAACAAGTTACTCCCCAGTTGAGATGGCTGCGGTCCAGTTGAACTTTGAATCATGAGCCATCGACCGATCAACCATCTATGATCCACTTATCTACTATTAACTGCCGCAAGTTCCAATATTCAAAATAATAAGTGCAAGGTAAACAGCCCTTAAAGAAAAGTTAAAAATAAAATACACAATGAACACAAAGCAAAACGGAAAACAAGGATAAAGATCATTCTAAGTGTGTCGGAGCCCTAGTCGTCGTCTTTTTCATCATCCGTGGGAGGTGGTTGTATGCCTAGATGATCTTCAATGTGATGTAGGCGAGTATCCATTTTGGCTAATTGATGCTCGATGTTGTCCAAGCGACCAAAGAGCCGCTGCCAGTTGGATTGTGACGGTGGAGGAGGAGGTACAACAGTTGAAGGTCCGGCTTCCTCTCGGCCATGATGTGCCTTGTGTCACCTTCTCGCGCAGGTTGAGGAATATTCTCCCTGCCAATACCTAGACGATGAAGGGAAGAAACTGATAACTCGGTTCTAGGCATTATAAATTTGCGAGTTGCACCTTCCAAGTTAACGTCGAACCGCTCAAACACCGAAGAAAGCAAACAAGGAAATGCCAATTTGAATGAAGTAGTCTGCAGCCTCGCCATAGACCTTATGTGGCTAATGATGATGTTCGGCAATGGAATTCGAGTGTAGGAGGATTCCCGATTATGAAACATGTAATCAAGAAAGTAGATGTCACTTTTGCGGACCTCCGTATGCCCCGTCTTCTTGGGCATGACATTGTGTGCTATCATGTAGATAATGAGATGATGGCGAGGTTCGAAGACACTCGCCAACATTGTCTCCTTCCTTGAGGACCTAAACTGTTGGTAGTTAAGACCAAATCTAGTCATGGTATGTGATGGATCCCACCGCCTATTTGGTGCAATAAAACCCTTCTTTAGGTCGACCGCTCAACCTTGATTGTTACAATCCAAAATGGCGGCTAAGCACTACCGTGACAAGACAATATGTCTTGCAGGCACTCATGACTCCACCATCTCACCATTGTAGCATGCTTAATACTCAATGTTGGCGTAGAACTCTTGTACCAAGTCAGGGTGGAAGTGAGTCGGCAAGGTGAGAATCGGCACCCAACCAAGTTGATTAAACACCTCCGAGATGCGATAAATCATTTCAACTTCTGAACTCACGTGCATCTCGAAGAGAAACTCCAAATTAGCTTGCATCTCATGCCACTCTTGATTCCTAAGATTAGTGAACTTGGCACTATCAAAGATGGTAGTTTCGGCACTATGAGAAGTGCCCTCCCCGTGTCTTCTCCGCACCGGTTGAGGTGAAGGGGATCTCTTCTTGACTTTCTCCAACATCCTCACTCATCTCCATTTCATCGCTACTAGAGGATATACAACTTGTTTTCCTCTTGCCATAGCACCTCTTGCCATAGCACCTAAGAAAAGAGTTGCAATTATCCACATGTACTAAAAGCATTTCATATCTTGGACATTAACGAATCCCCTTTGATGCAAATAACCACAAAGACATATCTCCATGTCATAAAAAATCAAATAAGCATATTCAAATAATCACTATTATAACATACGACAAATGACATATTAAAAACGTCAAAAATTGTGAAAATCACCAATGTATCAAAATAGGCAACAAATATATCTCAATCAATGATATTAGCACTAATCATAATTATAGCACACGATAAGTAGCAAAAATAATGCACAATTAGCTATAAACATGGTTAAGCAAAAATTATCCTAATAACTCACAAAATTCATCCAAATTTCTCACTATATATAATGCACATGTTAAAATATCATCAACTAACCATTTTTAACCATAATCATCTATCACAAAAGGCTCAACAACATTCTAAGCTAATTTTTCAATTTTAGCCAAATATAGCAAATTATAATTTTAAAGAACTAATAATCCATCAATTTGCTACATTTGAACATGAAAACATGTTTAAACAACCTTAATAAGCATAAATGAGGCCAAAAACATCAATATATATAATCAAAAATTCAAAATTAAAAGATGTCAGAAAGCTCAGGAAATTGAAAAATATCAACATCTAAAATATGAAGATTTAATGAAGAAACTTACCTCAATCAAATATGTGAAAAGCCCTATGAAACACCTTCCAATTGACTTCCAATTGAAGAAATTAATAACTAGGAACCCTAGCCTTTAATTCCTTAAAAACCGAATTTTAGGTGTTTTTGTTGGATTTTGATCGGTTAGAAATGTTATATGATGCTCCAAAGGTATTGGGTTGGTGAATTTTAGCAAAGATATGGAGCAAAAATGGAATTTTGTGAATTGTGTATGAGAGGAGAAGAAAAAACGCGGCTGGAAGAAGAAGATGAAGAAAGAAACTGAGCATAAATGTCGCGTTTTTAGCTTTTGTACAAAAATGAATACGCGACTTCACAAAACGCGCCTTCAAGTTGCCTTTTGATTAAGTCGCGTTTTCTAGGCAAATTTCGTAAGAATGAATACGCGACTTCAAGAATATGCAACTTAAAGTCGCGTTTTCTAGTCGCGTATTCTGCATCAATGTTGCAGGTATGAAAACGCACCTTCTTGAATACGCGACTTTAAGTCGCGTATTCAAGTCGCATTTTTGGCCTTGTCTTTGCAGAGATGAAAACACTATTAGGGTAATACACGACTTGTAGCTGCGTATTTCTGCAATCCGCGTTTTCTTCTGCAAATTTTTGCAGAAATGCCAACATTTGAAAATTACACATGGTACCCCAATTACTCAAAATGCATTGTAGATAATTCTTTTGCCAAATTTAACATCACATGCACATGTATAATGATTGAAATATGCATTTTACCCCATTTTAACGGATTGCAAACATCTTTAATGCAAATCGAGGGGCTGAGTTCCTTGATCAAACTTCATCTTTTTCACCTTAAATGGTCATCTTTACTTTCGTTTGCCGAACCTATAACACAAAAACAATAAACTAACTTAATCACATGTATTAAATGCAGAATAATACCAAATTAACATATATAACTTAAATATTAGGTTGCCTCCCAACTAGCATTTTTGTTTATAGTCGTTGACTCAACTAAAAAAGGTTTGGATCTTTTTAGAACATTAGGGAGCGATTTTCTTCCCACGAGTCGAAACTCTTGAGCCAATCCACCGCGTGATGAGCTATGCATTGATCTCCATAGTCCAACTTCCTCACATGCCAAGGAGGAGTATAAGACTTGTCGTATATAGGCTTGACTTCACCTTGGAGTGAAATTTGCTTGCCTTTTTCGAGTCGACTTAACTTTTTACCTATTCCTTCTTGGAATGGCAAATTTATTTAGCCAACTTCCATCCTTGTCCTCGCCTCCCTTGCTCCTACACCATTGAAGTTAGTACCAAGGAGATTTATAGATTTGACATCTTCATTTATTTCCTGATTACCCTTTCGTCACATGGCATATTAGAAACATGAACAATAGGCTCTATACCCTCTTCTTTATTAACCAAATTAAAATCTAATTCCTCACCATTAACCCGTAATATAAGTTTACCTTTTTCTACATCAATTATAGTTCGTGCGGTCGCTAAAAACGATTGTCCTAGAATAATTGGCATTCTCACATCTTCCTCAATATCCAAGACAACAAAATCCACAGGTATAATAGATTGTCTTACCCTTATGAGCACATTTTCTAATACCAATTGGATGTGTAATAGACCGATCCACCAATTACAAAGTGATATTGGTAGCTTTCAACTCTTGAAGTCCCAACCTCCGGGCAACCGATAGAGGCATAAGTGACACACTTGCACGTAAATCACATAACACATTAGAAAAATGCAATTGACCAATAGTACAAGGACTGGAAAAACTTTCCGGATCTTTCAATTTATGGGAGAGTTTGTTCTTAATCAATGCACTACACTTTTCTGTTAACGCTATCATCTCATTATCCACAATTTTCTCTTCTTGAACATGATATCCTTCAAGAAATGCGCATGAGAGGAAATCTGTGTAATAGCATCAATGAAAGGAATGTTAATGTGCAATTGTTTAAAAATTTTGAGAAACTTCTCAAACTCCCGATCTTTTCCATCTTTCTTCAACCTGTGAGGAAAAGGAATCATATTAGAATTCAACTTAGGAGGAGGTATATCAATATCAATAACAACATGATCATTTTGGCTTTCTTTCACTCCTTCATTTGCTTGTTCCTTATCTTTTTCACTACTTCAATGGCCAAAATCAGGTCTCTCAACCGTTTTACCGCTTCTAAGAGTGATTGCATTGGCATGCTCTCTTGGAATCACTTCGATTTTACTCGACAATTCACCACGGTTTCTGTTATTGATTGCATTGGCAATATGACCAATTTGAACCTCCAAATTTCTATACATTCCGATCAATTGATCCAATCTCTCCTGTATTCGCTCGAATCTTTTCGAAGTGCCCTTGGCTAATTTCTCTACTGCAATCTCCCATTCCGGTTTAGTATTCACCTGTGGTTGCCTTGATTGGAATCTCGGCGGATTAGTCGGCCTTTGAGGGTTCCCTTGATTTCTCCACCCAAAATTTGGATGATTTCTCCACCCCAGATTGTAGGTATTCGAGTATGGGTTGTTTTGAACATTCCTGTTGTAATTATTGACAAATTGAGCCTGCTCAAGATCAACACATTCATTAGTATCATGTTCTCCTCCACATATGGAACAACAAGCAACATGCACATTAGAAGAAGAACTTGTACCACATCCGGCTTGTCTACTCGATATTTTCATCATATTACTCATTTGAGCACTAAGCATGTTGATTGTATCCATTTCAATCATACCTGCTTGGCGTCTTGGATTACCTTTTTCATTAGCCCATTGGTAGTTGTTGGCCGCCATCTCTTCTATCAAACTTTGAGCTTCTTTGAGTGATTTACCCATTAAAGCATCACCTGCAGTTGCATCAATAGTCGTTTTAGTAGAGAAGGATGAAACATTATACAATGAGCCAATCTGGAAGTCTATGATGTGAACATCTTCGAAGCAACTCTCTAAACTTTTCCTATGCTTCATATAATGACTCACCCTCTAATTGATTAAAACTAGTAATATCCATTCTAAATTTAGTCGTTTTACCCGGTGGAAAGTATTTATTAAAAAATGCCCTAAACAAATCATCCCAATTAGTGAAAGTGTTAGGTGCATGCGAATGGAGCCAAATTTTAGCCTTATCCCTCAATGAAAATGGGAATAACCTTAGCCTTATAGCATCCTCACTAAACTCATTCATTTTGATTGTATCACATGTCTCCAAAAATACGATTAAGTGTGCATTGGGATCCATTACGAGATTACCTCCAAATTGAGGTTGTTGCATCATTTGGATTAATGATAGTTTAATTTCAAAATTATTAGCATTTACCATCGGCCGTGCTATACTTGTTTGGGATCCTTGGGTTCCCGGTAGAGCAAAATCCCTAAGAGCTCGCCTATTTACTTCATTTTTTGCCATTTCTTCTTTAAAAGGTAGCTCTATTGCGATCCCCTCTATTTGTTGTCGAACCTTTTCTCCTTCTTATTGTGGTGAACGCCTTCTTTGTCATCGTAGTATCCTTTCAATTTTTGAATCAAAAGGTGCTACCACCCGTAAAATCGATGCTTACACTACAAACAAAAATAAAGAGGTTATGCAGTAATTAATTCACAAAAACTACTAAAAATTGTAACTTGACTAGAAACAAAGTTTAACTAACTAATATAGAGAATGTCTAAATTAATAAAGCTTGTTAAGCCCTAATATTGCTGCTCCCCAGCAACGGCGCCAAAAACTTGATGGAATTTTAGTATAAGTACAAGTTTAATTCCGAATTATACCCGTTTTACTTCAAGCATACAGGTCAAGCTAGTAGTTAGGGTTTATATCGGGTCGATCCCACAGGGAGCAACTTTGCAAGCACTAGGTCCTTACTTACTCTATTATTTAAACTAATGATAGATTTACACAAGAAAATATCTATTGCTACTATCTAACTAATCTTAACTAGATATTTGCAAGGAAACAATCGAGAAAATTCACTAAATACTTGAGTCTAGGGATATAGATTCCATTTATGGCATAAAAGATACCAATAAATAGATTTACCTCTTGTTACAACTCTTGTTTAACTAAAGATTCATTTCCAATATCACCAATTCTCATTCTCATGATAAAATGGCTTAGGATAGACTAGTTTTCCCTATTCTCATGGTGAAAAACTAGATCTACTCTTGTTTCTTTCATGAAATGCAAGTTTAATCCACCTAAGTGTACCTCTATTCTCATGAGTCTATGACTCAAGCTTTATTTATGTTGTTCTGTGATACCCCGAATTTTAGGACAACGTTTTTCCCTCGTTTTTTTTAAATTTCGATTTCTTTCTTTTGTCTTGTTTTAACACATTATTTTTTTTAATTGGACACTTTAAATTTAAATCAAAACCCTAGTTTTACTTGTGACTAAAAGGTTATTATGTAATTGAGTTTATGTATGACAATACATATTTTATTATAGGTAATTATTGTGATTGGGTGATTAGTGGAGTAATTGAGGTGTAATTAGGTTTTTAGAATATATCAAGTATGTAAATTGTGGAGTAAATTGGTAGGATTGTGAATTTAATTGTGCCATAGTGTGACTTTTGGTTAATTACAAGTTGCTAGACTTCCTAAAGGTTCCATGATATTCCTAAGCTTAATTTTCATTGGCTAATAAAAAAGGTAGTGGACTTTGACCAAGGGACTTAGTGTTAATCTTCTAAGCAAGACCAAAGCCAAAGAAACAAGGTGAGTTTCGGCCAACTCCTGGGAGAAAAGAAGAAAGGAAAAATCGAGAGAAACAAGAGGAAAAACAAGAGAAAAATTCTGGATTTGTGCAACCCATCCAACAAGCTTGGGAGTTAGAGCAAAAGAAAGCTAAGGAACTTGGTTCTTGAAGTGCAACCTTGTGAACCCACCTTTGGAAGGTAAAGCAGCCTTGAACTCTTGTAAAAGCTTATAGCAATTGAGTAGAAATGTTGATTTTGATGTTGTAAGATGCTAATAAGGGTTAATGATGGTTTATATATCACTTTTGTGGGTTTGTGTGGAGGATTTGGTGATTTCTATGGTGGTTTGAGAAAATTCCAGAATTGAGATTTCTTATGGTTCAGTTCTGCCCGTTTCTGTTTGAGAGTGGTAGAGACCGAATTAGTCTTAGCTCAAAACATGAAAGTTGTAGGGAATGATGTTTTTATAGTTGCCTGTAAAATTTCAGCTCAATCGGAGCAACGTATCCTGCGAAAAGACCGAAATACCCTGACTGCCATAGGAGTAAAGTCAGTGGACAGTTTTGACAGTGCACCAAGTCGGTTGCATTTGTTCACCTTGATACGTACTCAACTAGCATTTAGTCAAAACATGAAAATTGTAGTGCTATGCCTTAGCTTTCCAACGCCCCTGGAATCACCTCAATCGGACTTCGGTAGCCTGAGTTATTATCATTTACGCATAATGCGGTTAACTAGCCCGAATGTGAGATTTTGGTTCTGTAATCCGGAATTTTGACTTAGATACACTATGAACTGGAATGAGTTGTCTTCATCAAAGTTGTAGACTTTGTCTTAGCTTCGAAACGGTATAAATTTCACCCCAATCCGATAAGCGTAGCTTTGGTTTTGCCCGTTACGCTAAGCGACGGCAAATCTGTCTTTTGTTTTATAACTTAAACTTCATTTCCGGACATTTTCCTAGTTTGATTTCGTACTTGTATGACTTTGAGCCTATTGAACGGCTATTGAAATGAGATGATTTTGTGTATGACTTTGGGGCTTTATTGTGATTGAGTTGAGATGTGATTTGTAATGTCTTGTAGGATGGAAAATAAGGAATTTAAGGGGAAGTGCTGTCCAATCTTTGAGAACGTTTAATCGCTGTGAGTTTGGGTTAATTCTTGGTAGAATGAAGAGCTTGGACTTGATCGAGGAAAACTGTCTATGATGGATGAGGATTAAGAGCCGTGGATGGTGAGTGACCCCAAACTATTTCCAAAGCTACTTATGAATTGTTTCTTGCATTATTTACTCGATTGCATATCATGTGTGCTTGCATGTGAGTTCATGACATGATTTGGCTTCAATGAGTTCTTGGGAAGTCTTGTGCTGAACACCAACGTCTCCATCACTGTTTACTTGGAGCAAATGGCTCCCTATCACTGTTTCACTGTTACTGGATCAATTTGAGCGTTGGATGTTTAAGTACAATGATTTCACTGGCTCACAAGGGCAATAAACGTATATTTGATTCCTGATTCATGACATCATTGAAATGAACTATTGTGAAACTTATTTGACTACTGATTTTACTGGTTACTCGCTGAGCTTCTACTTCTAGTAGGCAGTTTACGTTATTTGTGGGACTGGATGGCATATATCTTGTACAGTTTAGATTTGGATTCATTTTGTGTAATAGTTGGGCTAGTGTGACTGTTTGGAATTGAAGTGGATGTATGTGTACGTTCCACGCTTAGAATTAGTTTTCGCTTCGCTTATGATATGTAAATTTGAGGAACATTTGATGTATATTTGAGATTTATATTGTAATTGAATTGAGGATTGTAGTGAGTGAGTGAGTCCCGGCGAGAGCTGGGCAGGCGGTCCGCCAAACCCTTTGGTTCGCCTTAGGGGGAGGTGGGGCTGTCATATGTTCCATCATTATTACCAACTTTCATTGAATAATAACAACTAAAAGCTTGCTATTGGTGATCAAGCAACAACAAGTGATAAGCATGTATAAATAAACTAGTTAATACAAGGTGCAACAAGTGTAAATCATATTCATTTCATATCAAATAGCCATAAGTTTCATCTACTCTCTAGATCTAGAAATTTAGCTACTCATATAAGTTATAATAAGAAAAAGCATGGCTTCATTGCATGAATACATATTGAATCACAAGTAAAGATAGATAAAGAAAGCTTAGCCAATATTAATGAAGAAGCTCCCAATGATCTTCTATTTCTTCAACAAAATGGGTTGTACAATGAAATCTTCAATTGTTCTCACAAAATGTTCTAGCTTAGAGAGAACAAAACAAGACTAACCACTAAGTTCTAATGCTAAAAACTGATAAGAACTCACTCTTGTTTCCCTTCCCTCCGTCTTGAATGATTCTAACCTTTTTAGTGTTAAGAGAGTCAAAAGGTGATTTTTGGACAAGACATAAAGTCCCTTTCTTTCTTCCAAAAGGTTCCTAGAACATGTGTAGTCGAAATTCTTGTCTGGAATTGAGCTGAAAAGTAGTGTGAAAGCAGAGCAAGTGGCCGAGCAATTTACAGAAATCAGGCTACAATACGCGACTACAACCCACGTATTGCCAAATTGCGTATTCAATTCTGTGCATTTGGCATCACTTTAACTGCTATTTTCTCACAGATAAAGGCCGAACTAGCTCTTGTACAAAACATAAAATTTGTAGTCCTTTGAGTTAGCTTTCCAATGCTTCAAGAATATCCAATTTGGAGCTCTGTAGACCAAGATATAACCAAAATACCATCACCTGGTCAAAGCACAGTTCCAGCACTCGTCCATGCACATATACTTCTGTATTTTGACTTTTTGACAATGAAAATAACTGAACTGGATTTCGATGTCTTCATACCAATCTATCTCTTAGCTTCAAAATGGTATAAGAATGTCATCAATCCGATGCTTGTAACTCAAGATATTACCGAGATACGACAATGTGTCAATACTATCTTCACTTGCATTTCTTCATTTGAATGTTTTGCACTACATGTCTTCTTTAAACCACATCAAATCATCATCAATTATCCAATTATCTTTTCCAATCACTCCATGTGATGATTGAATCATTAAACCTACAAAAACATGAAGTTTTTACCATTAAAATCCATAGAAATGCAATTTTTGCCACTTAAACCACAAAATATATATTTTTACCAATACCCTAGTTAATTAGTTATAAAAGTAGTTAAAACACACCAAAATTAAATAATAAAATACACTTAAAAACACGTAAAATATACTCTTGTCAATGATCAACCTCAGTGGGTGATACTCGAGTATACCAGTAAACGGTACCCAAGAACTATCGACCTACTCGACTGAACTCGTTGCTAGCTCGAATAGGCCGACCGTCGATGGGGTTTGGGTCTAAAACGGTCATGTACAGTTAATAGGAATAGTTCCAATAGTCATTAGGTCGAGTGCGATAAAGTACACACTCGCCTTATCAGGGAATAATAACAACAATTTAAGTTGAAAACTCGAACAATTACACTTAGCAATCCATCAGTTCACCAAGTAACAAGTCATAACCACACTTTAACATTTAATCATGCATACATACAAGGAACACTCACCAATCAAGTGGACAGTCATGACTCAGCTTCGGAGTTTCTTTCTAATTCACCACCGATCCTGAGACAGGCCCAAGCTACAATTACTAGACTTTTCGACAATACCAACTTTCTTTCCAAACTTCTAAATTATCTTGGTCAAACCAAGTGAAATACATATAAAACTCTAGTTTTAAAGGTTATCAAACATGTAGATTAAAAGTATAAAGTTTTGCAACCAAATTCATGAAAATAAGGTTGGAACTTTACCCTTACTCTAGGCTTCTTTAACAATATTCTCTCACTAAGATCACCCCAAAATTTTCCAAAACCAGCAAATCTATTCATGCATATCATGTTAAAAGTATTAAAAGTTTAATGAGCCAAAAGGTACAAATTTGCAACCAACATTTAGAGTTAAAGTTGGAATTAAAACTAAAAGAATATGGTAACTACATGTTCTCGGTTTAGGCAGGAGTTTTCAGTAAAATAGCATCAAATTTTTGAAATCATGGCTGAAATTTAATCATGGTTCAAAGCTAGAAGTTTCCTCCAAAATAGGTTACATGCAAGAGGATTTCTTACCAAAAATTCAACTTTCTTTCATGATTCAAGCATAAATCATGCATTGTATCTTAGGGTGACTATAGGGCATAAATTTCTTTGCAAAACTTCAACAAAAATAGTAGCTACAAGCTGGTAAACACAACTTCCTCCCTACGGTTCAGGCAAGAAGATTTAGGCAAGTCTTTCCTCAATTTTTGTCACCAAAACAGCCCCTCTGTTTCAATCATAAATCACACAATAATAGGCTTGTACCAAGAAAGGAGGTATTAATCAGGGATTCCAGTAAAACTCAACAAGAAAATTTGCATTTAAAAGCTGGAAGTTCAAGTTTCCTCCATGGTTCAAAGCTGGAAATATTTCTAGCAAGATAACAGTTCACCAAACGAGTTTCTCTACAACAAAACTCTTTAGTTATCACTTAAAATCAACATGCATATGAAGATTAATGTGTTATGAGGTACATTGAACAACAATCTAAAATTTTGCAGCTCAAAAATTCATGGAAAAGCTGGAAAATTCCCTCTCCCTCACTCGGCCACTCAACAAGTTTTTTTTTCCAGCAATTTCTTCAATTTTGTTCCATCCAAGTTCTTAACCTTCCACTAGATTTAAAGGTAGACATACTGTATATATTGTGCAAAGCAAGAACAAGACAACAACTCATACATTCCCAGTAAAATTCTTCTCCAAAGTTTCGAATGAAAAGCTGAGGAACATGATTGTCTATAACCTGCTTAACTCACGGCTTCAACCTGGAATTTCAGCAACCAAAAAACTTCACATGCATGCCATATTTCCATCAAGATTGATCTATTTAAAAGGGTTAAATGATTTTCTAGCAAACTTGCAACGAATGAACCAAAAACTTGAAAAGGAACAGCCTTTAACTATATCGGTTCAAGCTGGGAAATTTTCAGCAATGAAACAAGTTTCTACTACCTGTTTCTACTTCAATCCAACCTCAAACCAAACACGCATCTAAATCCCTCTAAAGTATATAGAAAGGTTGTGGTTTCTAGCCATTTTACCTTATTTTTCTGCCCCAACTCAAGCTGGAAGTCAGCTCACCTTGCTGATCTCTCCTTGGTTCAAACAAGCTGGAAATGGAGGCAAGACTCATGTTTTCTTCCAGCTCTCTCTCTCTCTCTCTCTCAAGTTTCTCTCGGTTGTTGGAGGCAAGACAAGGGAAATTTTCTCAGCTTTCCCCAGTTTTCCCTCGGCTGAAATGGAGTAAGGCAAGGAGCTTCTCTCAAATCCTCCCTCGGTTGAAATGGAAGCAAGACTAAAGAGCTTCTCTCTCTAGGTTCCTTTACTGAATGAAGGCTAAAGTTTTGAGTGAAATGGCTGGGAATAAGGTTCTTATTTCATCTAAGTGGCTGACTACTCCATCGGCCAATGAGATTTCATGCAAAGAAATCCATTTGTCCAATTTTACAATCAAGGTTATACTTGAAATCTTATTATGTTGTTACCCCGTTAGTTCTTGTCCTTATTAGTGTTATATCCCTAGGGTTTAACCTTGTAATGAATTAAAATGGACTTAAATTCATAAGTTACAACAAAAGCAATTAAAGACGTAATTAAATCGATAAATAAGTAATATAACACGTTCGAATTTCTAATTAAAACGTGAAGAGTATTTACATAAATTTTGGATTCTCACACTACAAACTTCTATAATTCACTTCTCAAGTGGTAAAAACAATTAAATACTTAAATTTATCAATAATAAGGTATATAAAAATTAAAATAAAGGTATGAAATTTACACGAAATTTTCGGGTTCTTACATTTACAATGTTTTAAATCTCATCCATTGAATATACTCTTTGATTACCTGAAGTTTAATTTATTATTCTAATTTTTTATTTAATCCAATCACTCTAAAGTAGAATTATAGTAAATATTTCAAAATACAAAAGTGTAAGTTATTTGATGAATTATTAAAATTGGATAAATTGGTCCATTAATTTAAGCAAAAGAGGTATAAATAAATATATGAAAACTTTAATTGGTTTAGTCATTTAACATAGATATATTTTATCAATAACTACGAGTGATATGAGCATACATAATCTGTGTGCTGTTTAGAAACAACCCTTAATTTTTATACAATTAAATTTTATATAAATTCTTTGTAAAAGATTTGAAATTTATTAGTAATTTTTTTTGTTACAGTTACGATGAATTTAGTATTTACAATGTTTAAGGGAGTAATGGGAGATTACATTAACTATGGTAAAAATAAAAAAATTTTTTAGGGATAAAGTTGAAAGTTCAAAAAATAACACAAAATTTTTACATTAAACTTAATGAGCCCTAAATCTTTTATTAAGAAACTGAACATACCTTTAACCCTAAACTGTAAACTCTTTAAAAGATGGCCCCTTTTTTCTATAAATAATTTTTTATTGGCCGTCATGCCTACAATGGCCCTTTTTAAAAAAATATATGTCATGCATGACAGCTTATTGCTTATTAAAAACCCATTTTCCCAGCCCTTTTTTTTAAAAAAAAAAAAATATGATGGGGTCGTCATGCCTATGTTGCTTATTAAAAAAGAATTTGCTCGGCCTGTCATGTCATGCTAGAAGAACCAGAAAAAGACTTGACAAAACCATATTTGAACAAACTTTTTTTTTCTAAATGAGCAATATTATGAGGAATTAGCCTTGGAAAAACCTTTGATATTGCATTGATATAGAAAGTAGATATTGTTGAGTTGGTGGTTCATTGAGTTTTTGTATTTTCCCCAATCATGTAAGTTCCCTTTAATCATGGGCTATGCATATGATTTACCAGAAAGCTTTCTGGATTTCTAGTTCTTGGCAATAAGCAAACATTACAGGATGACTGCTGCAGTTGCGCCAAATAAATGTATAATTTCTGTAATTGTGTTTCACTTAAACTCGTCTCTTGCGATTTGACGTCTTGATGTCATCAATCAATTTCAATATGTTCACCTAGAAGCATCTACATAACAACCTCTTGATTTATCATCCATCTGTTTTAGAATGTTAATATTTTTTATTTTAATAAAAAATTGAAGATTTTCAGATTCGAATAAATTACTTTTTTACTAACAATAACTAACCTGAAGTTGCTGTCAGACATCAAATATGAGCGTCCTGCCGTGTGAGGTATTATCTGTTTTTGTTGGGAGTTCAGAATATAAGTGATCATATGGCTCAAAAGTATAGAGAAGTGATTGAATCGGAATTATTTACAGCCTAAGGGATTGATTATGTAAAAGTCTAAGCATTACATACATATCCAACTTGGCTTACTCAAACCTTGCTTCGGAAATACTATGACAAAAAATTGCATTTCCTGGCCAACAGTATAATCTGTTTTACAAGCAACAAATAAAAATTAAGAAGTCATTGTGAGGATTCTATGCTAAGTCGTCTTAGTAGCAACAAATTATAAAAGAAAAAAAATTCATATGAGTAATGACGGGTATTTTACATACGTACAAGTTAAAAAAAACCGAATTACACCCGTTCACTGCAAGTATACAGGTCAACTAGTAGTTTAGGGTATATATCGGGTCGATGCCACAGGGAAGAGTGAACAATTACCGGTATTACTAAAGTTTCTCTATTATTTAGACTATCAATGAATTATAACAAATTTAACCTACTGAAATTATACAAAATAACAAATAAAAACTCCTTAGGTTGTGGTATCCCTAACTACTCATGCAAGTGCTATATTTGGATCATTGAATCCAACATCTAGGTTAGTTATGGTGTAATTTCCTTATGCATTTGAATCCTACTTTCGTAGTGAATCAATTATACTTATAACTAATCCATACCTATTCTCATGGTTATGAAATTAGCTACAAGTTCATTTCTTGAGTGAAATTACATGAAATGAATCACTAAAAACCACATAGGTGCACCTCTACTTTCGTGAGTGTACTCCCTATGTTTAGCACTTCTTGAACTAGTGTTAAATCTCAATTTTCATTGCAGAAACAACACCTTAGATAATCACAATCAATGGTACCAGATTAATCATGATTTAAAGAGCCAAAGTGCTAAATAACTTGCTCAAATCATAGCAATCAAATAACCAAATAATAAACACTAACAATTATAGAAAGTTCAACCAAACCCAAGGTATAAACTTTAGAGATACATAATAAACACAAAATCCATAACTTGTATATTAACTAAACTTGGAATCAAGTACAAAAGATAAAGGTTTGGAAGGAATACAACCCTTGTCATATGAGCTTTCTTCCTTGCCTTCTTCATCCTCCATCTTTTTCTTCATCTAGCTAATAACAAGAATGGATGAACTATCTTACTCTATACTAAGCTAAACTAACACTTGGAAGATGAAAAGAGCTACATTTCTGCAACTTCAAGCTTCTCCCGTATGTCTTCTCTCTCTATTTGCTAGCTAAAGAGAATTTGCTATCAGAAAATCTGGCTACGTATGGATGTCTCCTCACCTCTCCCCTGTGTTTCTACATAAAAAGTGGTAGAAATTCTACTCTTCTCCTTCATAATTTCCTCCACTCAGATTTTGTAAAAAGAAGTCAAAGATATGATGTTTCTTTTTGTCTACACTCATTTGGTCTTCTCTTTTGTTGCAGAAGCATGTGCCACCGATTTCTGTCCCTCAAAATAGCTGGAAAGGTTATGAAAAAGGTAAAGAAAAATGGTTGTGCCACTTGCTGAGGAGAGAGACAGATCCGAGCCTCGGATCCGAGGGATGAAAATGGATCCGAGCTCGGATCGTAAGGATCCGAGGACTTTCCATGATGGATTCGAGGTCGGATCGTCCTGACCTCGGATACACTCCGCCAGAAGTACAGACGAGGGTTCGGATCCATCTTGTACACACGGATCCGAGCTCGGATCCGTGTTGAGCAATTTTCCAGTTTTTCACTTCTTCCCTTTTTCTACATTTTTGCTCCCAATTTCTTGTGTACTTTGTCCTCTGGATGACCCTTACATTTCTTTCAGCTTGTGCATGAATTTCATACATCAATAACCTTCACAGTTTCACAAAATTAACGCATTAATCCACTAATTTATCAAGTTTTGAACCCTTAAACAATATTTAAGCAATTATCACCAAAAGAGTTCAAATATGGCTTTAATCTTCTCAAAACATACCAAAAATTCATACCAAATTTATACAAAATGTACGTTAAATATTCACTTATCAAGTAATGTATTTTAAATTAAAGGTACTTGAATAATTAAATTACATATGTTAAACCCAATTTAAAGTATGTTAACGCTGTCTTGTGCAAGAGACCCAAGAATCACTTTTGTTAATATCTATGTTACGTGTATTATTTATTTATTTGATTCCTTTTTCATTGTATCAATTGCACATTTGATTAGACAACAATTGGCGATTGGCATCGGTAATTGAGGAACATTGACCTCAGGCAAATTGAATTTTCAGACATTTAATATACTCTCACATTGTAGGTTTTTTGCTCTTTTTTCCTTTTCTTTATGTTATTTCTTGTTTAATTGACGCTATTCTTGTGTTTTCCTTTTATTTTTAAGGGTAATTTTGCCATGATTTTTGTGATATTTGAACTTTACTTGGCTGTTTTGTTCCCATGTGGCTAATTTTTTGTCAGTTTCAGCCAAGTTTGAGGCCGTTCGCTGGCTGGTAAAAATTCCGTGATAGGTATGAATTTTGCAAAATTTTGACAAGGTGCCGAGAAGTTGAATTCTGCCAAAGAGCCAAAAAAAAAAAAAGACGCAAAGGTTCTGAAAAATTTCAAGAAATTTCGGTTAAATCAACCAACTTTTTTTGGCCTAAAAATCGTTAACCTTGGAAATTGACCCCCAAGCTTCATCTCTCATGTTTCGATTTATTGCAGAACATAAAAGAAAACATTAAAACTACCATCTTGTGCATGTCAAGTGGAATTTTTTCGTCATCTTAAATGACTAAAAATTAACAAAAGTACTTAAAATTCACGTACGCTTTCAATTCTTGAGGTCATAATTTGAGACTAAAAATTGATCAAGAGCAAAAAGTTTGTGATGGTAACAATCTAGGAAACTTTTAGGTAGTTTGACATTATTATAATACAAGGTTGCAGTGAAACTCTCCCACTTTCAGAAGGAAAATTTACTGTAAATAGCCCTGAAGGGGAAAAAGTAAAAAGGAATGTCAAAAGACTCGAAACCAAAAAAACAGTCAAAATTTTCTGCATGATGACAAAAACAATTCGACACAACTGCGAAATCCTAAACTCCGACTCCTGTTGTGAGGACCCCACCGCCCCTCTAAGGCGAATCCAAGGGTTTTGGCAGACCGTTTGCCTAACTCTCGTCAGAACTCATTCACTTACATTCTTGAAATAGTCTTTCACGCTCCTAAATTAACATATAAGTTCCATTCATCCAAGAAATTCAACTTAATTTACAACCCAAAAGTGTAATATAAGATTTCATTACCAAATCTTCAAAATACATTTCATCTACAAAAGTACACGTATATGAAGATTATATACACTTACTTGCTCCGGTCTCCACTTCTGTAAGGAAAACAAAACTAAAGGAATGAATTTAAAGTCCAGTGAGGTTCCGAAACATGCAATCAGGTAGAGAAATCATGGAAGTATTACATTTAACAATTTGCACACTTTGCACAATAATATACAGTCATTCAAGAAATAAACATTCAATTATTGAAAGGATACGTGCTCACTTGGAGCCATTCATTCATTCAGTCATTCAATCACCGATCATTTCCCTTATTCCTTCAACATTTGAAAATATTTAACAGTGAAAACTCCTTCAGTGATCATTTTATTTAGTCAGTCATTTCATTCACTGGCTAGTTCTCCACAAAATTTCGTGGTAATACTTGAATATACCAAAACACTGTCCCAGGGTTACCAGCCGCCCGACCGAATCCGTTTCTGACTCAAGTCGACTGGCAATGAAGGGCAAGGGCCCAGTTCAGACAAAGGCTTACATTCATGCACAAGCAACATTCAATCATTTGATCATTGAAAATTTCATGTTCACTTAGGTCGAGTGCTATAAAGTACACACTTGCCTATTGAAAATCCATTTAACGATCATTGAAAAGTATTTAACATTCAAGCAAATATTCATAACAATCCACATAGTCAATGGAAGCACAACATGCAAGAAACACTCATCTTTTAAAGTAGACCAACGCTAAACGTTCGACTTCGGGTCGTGCTCGTTCCCACCGTTAAACCCTAAAAGTAACCAAGACAAGATGTCATGGTCTGATCGTTCAAAACTTTGGTTAATAAGATATTCACTTTAGCCTTAATCATGAGCCATACGCCTATCTAAATTCGGCCTCTCAAAACACAAAGTTCAAAGACAAACTTAAAAGCCAATCGAAGAATGTCCAAGTGCATTCTAGGGCAAGAAAACACTTGGATTCAAAAGGTGCAAGAAAACAAAAGAGGAAAATTATATATATATACATATATATAACTCATGAAGCTTAGCAAGACATACGTAAGATATACGCACCACTATTAGAAGAAAACAACCAACCTCAAGTCTAAAGTTGGGCAAACGAAATGAGAGAGCATGATAGAAGAAACCATTACTTTTCCTCCTGCTTTACACATGATTTTTGCCAAAATTCTAGCTCATATATCACTACCAAAGTAGACTCAGGAAACTGCAAGTAACCTAAGTCCACAATAACCCAAAACCACCCCTCTAACAACACTCATATCACAAGAAAGAAAGTAACAAAAATTTCAGCCGGACTTCCTCTTATTTTCTTAACTTTTCCATCCAAACTCAACACCTATATTCATAGCAATCCAACCTCAATCACAACCACAAGTTATAGGCCATAAAGTACACTTGTTTAAGGCCACAAAACCATCCAAAATCACACCAAATTAAAGTTCAAGACCTAGAAAATATTTCTCAAAGTTTTCCAAGTTCCACTCAATTCATTTGACAAAATTTCCAACTCTGGCGATATTCTTTGAAAAAATATAACTTGAGTTCCGTAGGTCAAAAAATCACAAAACTTACACCATTAGAAAATAGACTTGAAGCACTAATAGGCTTTAGAAGACATCTTTATAAAATTCAGCTCATAGGTTAGTCAAATTTTCAGTTCAAAATCACTGCTGTCTCATGTGCCAAAACAGAACAGTCATAGTTTTTGAGAAACTTTACAGATTTTCTGGTATTTATAGGAGTTGAACTAAACCCAAAATTTTATACCGTTGAAAGCCCTATGAGTCTAGTTTCAAACGCAACAAACGGAACTTAATTCCGACTATAGCCAATTTCCCAAAGCTGCACAGAGCTTCTTGCCAAAATTTCCAGCAAAAGTAGAGTTTGAGGAAACAAAGTTTTCCCCCTTAAAACTCTTTATTTTTCACTCAATTCCAACATACATCTTTAGATTAATGTATTATAAAGTATATTGAGTAACAAAGTAAGATTTACCAGCCAAAATCATGGTGAAAAGCTGGACAATATCCTCTCTCCTAATCGGCCAACTCTAGTAGAAATTTCAGTAAATTTTCCCCAAGTCTTTCCAACAAAACTTCCAACCTTCAACCTTATTTCCATGGCAATTACACAATGTATCATTTCCAACATGCCATGAGTTATATAGCATGTATTCTTACCAAAGAATTTGATTAAAGTTCCAATTACAAGGCTGCAAATCAAAACTATCCATCACATGCCCCTAAATCGAACTTTCAGCAACCTATAACTTAGAAAAGTGATTTTTTTCCCACAAAACTCCTACCTTTTGGCTTAAATTTAACATACAACTAGAATACCCAAAAATAATGGAGAAATGAAAGGTTTTATAGCAATTTTACCTCCCTTTTCCTCACAAAACAAAAGCTGAAAATTTCTTAACATAACCTGAAAATCATGAAATCCACCATACAAGTCCTTCCTTTAGCTTCTATGACATCATATATCAATTAAACTCAATAATAAGGGAAGATTTCTAGCAAAGTTCACCTCTTTACCTCCAAACCCAAGGATAGCAAACAAATCAAGAAGATTGCAAGGCTTTCTTCCTCCAATACTTCTCCAATAGCTTCCTTCCAAGATTGATTCAAGGTTTTATGGTGTGGATTAGGGTTTTTATGGGATGGACTAAAGGAGGAACAACATAACTTATGACTATGGTGGGAGAAAGCTATGCAATCACTCTCGATGGAACAAGGTCAGGATAGAGTTAATCTCACCATTAACATATTCTGGCACATCTGGAAAGCCAGAAACAAGAGAATTTTTTATAGTGCTAAACAGGAACCCCACAAAACTGTACAAAAAGCACAAGAGGAGTGGTTGGAATTTGAGCAAGCAAGGGAATCAGACCAGGAGAGCAGCACAACCCAGAATATGAGTGGACAACAAGCAAGAAACGAGCAATTAAGGGAAGATGTGGTATGTTTGTATACGGATGCAGCTATCTCTGCAAAAAGGATCAGGACTGGACAAGGGACCATTGCAAGAAATTGGAAAGGAAAGAATTGTTCACCAGAGGAAAGGAACAGCGAGCACTGAAGAGGCACTCGCAGTACGAAATGCTCTACTGATGGCCAAGCAAGCTGGATGGAAGAAAATTATTGTACATTCAGACTGCAAATCAGTGGTTGAGCAAATTAACAGATGCAGTGACTATGAGTACAGCATTGCAACTATTCTAGAGGATGTATAGGATCTTAGAACAGGCTTTGACAGGTGCTCTTTTGTGTTTATTTCTAGAGCAGCAAATGAAATTAGTCATGCACTAGCTCATTTTGCAGTTAAACTGGTGCATAACATTGAATGGGAAAATGACTTCCCAATATGGCTGATTGAGTTAGGGATGAAAGAAATGAGGGTAGTATCCCCTTTTTGTAACTAATACTTGTATTATCAAGTGTTAATATTAATGAAATCTGTTGTCGTTTGTTGGAAAAAAAAGAAAAAAAAAAGATTAGGGTTTTTCTTTGGTTTCTTCATGATTCAAGCAAGAGATCAAGGGTGGATTTTTTTGTGTTTTCTCTCCATTTCCTCTCTCAAAATTTCATCCATCATGTGTGCAAGAAGAAGAAAGTAATGAAGACAAGAAGGTTTGGTCAAGATAAGTAAGAAAAAGGCTAGGTCTTGGTCAAAATTGGTTGGTCAAACTTGGTTGGTTAATTGACAAATGTCAAGGAAAGATGTATTGTCTATCTTTTTGTCTTTCTATTTGTCTCTAATCACTAACATATCTAATGCCCCTCTAATTAACTCTTAACACCTCTTGTCATATAATTCCTTTTGCGCAAAACTCTCTCTAATCCTCCAAATTTATCGTACACACCTCACTAGTCAATGACACTAGTATCATGCACTATAAGATTTAGCATGCATCAAATGAAACATACACCAAGTAAAATAAAAAAATAGGTCAAAATTATTATTCAACTAATAAAACAACCAAAAATTCGAGGCAAGTAAATAAAAATCAAAGAAAATATTTAACTAATTGTCGGGTCACAACACAACTTGAAAACATCTAAAAGTGAGCAAAAATGAACAAAACTTTTTTTTTCTTTTCTTGGTCAAAGCTAGGGTTTGAAATCTCTTGTATTAAAATCTCTTTCTTTCCATAAATATGTCATGCCACAAAACGTTAGGCAATCAATTAAAAAAAATAATAGGTACAAAAGTTCGTTATCATTCACTATATATACAAGCAAGATCTTATAAAAACAGATCTCTGTAGTGTATCCTAGTTGGGATCTCTGTAGTGTTCTAGCTCAAACTGTGACAGCCCCACCTCCCCCTAAGGCGAACCAGAGGGTTCGGCGGGCCGTCTGCCCAGCTCTCGCTGGGACTCAGTCGTTCACAAAAGTCCTCAATTAAATTACAAGATAAATCTCAAATATTACATCAAATTCTCCAAGAATTACATATCAAAAGCGAAGCGTCCACGCTTCCACTGCGCCACTCTGATCCATGATCCCAATTCTTATACAAGAGGAATTCCACAACAATAAAATCACAACAAGCCTTCCTTCGCCACGAGCCCTGTGGAGGGGAATAAAATATTTTTGGGGTGAGCTAGAAGCTCAGCGAGTAACCAGGAAAATCATTAAACAAATATATTTTACAATGTTGCATTTCGATCATTTCGATGATGTCATGATTCAGAGATCGAATGTCCGTTTAGAGCTCTCGTGAGCCAGTGAAATCATAGCGCTTGAACACCCAACACTCAAATAGATCATTTAACATTAACATTAAGAGGGAGCCCCTTTTTGAGCTCCAGATAAACATGAACATGAACCATAAACAAGGTGGAGACGTTGGTGTCCAGCACAAGACTTTCCCAGAACTCATTGAAGCCAAATCATGTCATGAATCCACATGCAAGCACGCATGATATGCAATCGAATAAATAATGCAAGAAACATTTCACAAGTACTTTGTAAATAGTTTAGGGTCACTCACCTCCACGGCTCCGAAACTATCCATCATATAACATTGCCTTGCTCAAATCCAAGTCTTAGATCACAAACTCAATGCAAACAAATCCCTTCAAAGTTCGGACAGCACTTCCCCTGAATTTGCTAACTTTTCCAGCCATCATGGCTTCATTATTTCCTCAGCCAGTCCCAAAGTCACACGAAATATAAATTCTTCACAACGGCCGTTCAATAGGCTCCCAATAGTACAAGTACAATTCAAGCTCTAAAATATTCCAATAAGCACAATAAAACTCGATTACAAGTCATAAACCAATTCCAAATACCACCAAAATAGGGCTCCATAAGAATGTATAAGCACTAGAGTAAACCAGGAAAATCCGGAAATGGAGCTAGCTTTAACCCAGAAAAAAATAGTTTTTGATGTCATTTTGCGGTAATGGTACCAAAGGCGCTACGATTGTCGGATGAAGGTCCAAGACCCACCGTTTCGAAGCTAAGAGATAGGGCTACAATATTTCAGAAGGTCACTCAACCCAGTTTCGAGTGTAACCAGGTCAAAAATGCAAGATACTACATCATAACTGTAAAAACAGATTCACAAAATGCATTCTAGCGGAAACATCATAACTCAGGCTCTCCAAGTCCAAATCCAGAAATTCCAAAACCAGATGAAAGCTAAGAAACAGGGATAAATTTCATCAGAAGGCCTCAACAATCAATTCGGAAACAATTCCAGCCAAAACAACCAATTACAGGCGCAGTTCTTACATTCGGGTAAAACCAGAACAGCAATAGTAATTTTGACTTTTCTCATTCTACACTACTCCGATTGACCTGAAATTTTGTAAGCACCTCTAAAATGTCATTCCCTACAACTTTCATGTTTTAAGCCAAGGCCAATTCGGCCTATATCTATGAGCTATAAATTCGGGCAGAATGCACAATCATAAACCCTAACTTTCCAAAATTTCTTCCAAGACAGAAATTGTTTGCAATTTACCACTTTTTCCACCTCATAGAGTCCTTAAACATCATTTCCAATCATCATACATGACCACATAATCATATTCATATGAAAACAGAAAAATTCCCAAAAATTATAAAACTTCACCAATTCAACCAAAATCAAGAAATAATCCATAAAGTTGCATCTTATACCACCACTAATCATCAATTAAGCATCATTAGTGGGAGGAGAGTGGTTCTTCACAACTTACCTTAGCAACACAAGAAATAGAGCAACTAGTCACCTTAGCTTTCCAAACAACTTCACAACCAAGCTCAACTCCACCCAACTAAGAGGTTTTATGGAGTAATTGGAAGATTAATCGGTTCAATTGAAAGATTGGGCAAGATTGGAGACTAGAAAATTGAGAGCTTTTCTTTCTTTCTTTGAGCAAGAAAGTCGGCCAAGAGAGGTAAGAAAATGAAGATGATTTTGGCCAATTTTTGGTATTTATTTGGTAAAGGTAAAGGTAAAGTTAAATGGTCAAAGTCAAGAGTGAATTAGATGGCGACACTTGTCGCCTTTAGGTTTAAAACTTATCTTTTTGTCTCTCTAATACAAATATCTTAACACCTTGTAAAATAATATCACTTAATACAAAATTCCAACAAGTTGTCAAAAATATAATGCATTTACCGCACTAGCGGGTCCCACGTTCAAAATACGCTCTTAATTTCTCAAAAACTAACCGATACTAGAAAAATCATTTTAAAACAATCTTTACTCATAAACTTTATCTGGGGAATTTTTCTAATAAAGAAAATGTAGAAAAGGCGGGCGATTAAATAAAATAAACCCTAGAAAATTCGAAAATTTTCGGGTTCTCACTCTCATTCTTTCGGGGCGTCACAAACTCCCCTCCTTAAAAGAATGTTGTCCTCGACATTCCATCTTGTACCAATCAAGTCGAGACATCCCGCAAGAATCACTAAGATTGCAAACCAAACCCACAGTCCGGCATCCTAAACTTCAAGCTTAGGATACACTACAGAGATCTGAAGCCTAAGCTCTGATACCAACTGTGACAGCCCCACCTCCCCCTAAGGCGAACCAGAGGGTTCGGCGGGCCGTCTGCCCAGCTCTCACCGGGACTCAGTCGTTCACTAAAGTCCTCAATTAAATTACAAGATAAATCTCAAATATTACATCAAATTCTCCAAGAATTACATATCAAAAGCGAAGCGTCCACGCTTCCACTGCACCACTCTGATCCATGATCCCAATTCTTATACAAGAGGAATTCCACAACAATAAAATCACAACAAGCCTTCCTTCGCCACGAGCCCTGTGGAGGGGAATAAAATATTTTTGGGGTGAGCTAGAAGCTCAGCGAGTAACCAGTAAAATCATTAAACAAATATATTTCACAATGTTGCATTTCGATCATTTCGATGATGTCATGATTCAGAGATCAAATGTCCGTTTAGAGCTCTCGTGAGCCAGTGAAATCATTGTGCTTGAACACCCAACGCTCAAATAGATCATTTAACATTAACATTAAGAGGGATCCCCTTTTTGAGCTCCGGAGCCATTTGCTCCAAGCGAACAGAGGTGGAGACGTTGGTGTCCTCCCCCTAAGGCTAGGATAAATCTCAAATGTACAAGATATAGGCCATCCAGACATGTGAATAAGCACAACAAGTCCTTCCTTCGCCTTGAGCCCTGTGGAGGGGAATAAAATATTTTTGGGGTGAGCTAGAAGCTCAGCGAGTAACCAGTAAAATCATTAAACAAATATATTTCACAATGTTGCATTTCGATCATTTCGATGATGTCATGATTCAGAGATCAAATGTTCGTTTAGTGCTCTCGTGAGCCAGGGAAATCATAGCACTTGAACACCCAACGCTCAAATAGATCATTTAACATTAACATTAACATTAAGAGGGAGCCCCTTTTGAGCTCCAGATAAACATGAACATGAACCATAAACAGAGTGGAGACGTTAGTGTCCAGCACAAGACTTTCCCAGAACTCATTGAAGCCAAATCATGTCATGAACTCACATGCAAGCACGCATGATATGCAATCGAGTACATAATGCAAGAAACATTTCACAAGTACTTTGGAAATAGTTTAGGGTCACTCACCTCCACGGCTCAGAAACCATCCATCATATATCATTGCATTGCTCAAATCCAAGTCTTAGTTCACAAACTCAATGCAAACAAATCCCCTCAAAGTTCGGACAGCACTTCCCCTGAATTTGCTAACTTTTCCAGCCCAAAGGTAAGTTGTGAAGGTAAGTTGTTTTTAAGGTAAGTTGTTTTTCCAGCCCAAAGGTAGTTCTCTCTTGTTTTTAAGGTAAGTTGTGAAGAACCACCCTCCTCCCTTTATTGATGCTTAAATCATGATTAGTGGTAGTATGAGATGCATGTTTATGGATTATTTCTTGATTTGTGGTTGAAGTGGTGAAGTTTTATAATTATTGGGGATTTTTCTATTTTCATATGGATATGATTATGTGGTCATGTATGATGATTGAAAATTATATTTAAGGACTCTATGAGGTGGAAAAAGTGGTTAATTGCAAGCAATTTCTGTTTTGGAAGAAATCTGGAAAATTAGGGTTTATGATGATTACATTCTGCCCGATTTTGTAGCTCATAGTTAGAGGCCGAATTGGCCTTGGCTTAAAACATAAAGGTTGTAGGGAATGACATTTTAGAGGTGCCTACAAAATTTCAGGTCAATCGGAGTAGCGTAGAATGAGAAAAGTCGAAATTACCCTTGCTGTTCTGGTTTTACCCGAAGGTAAGAATTGCGCCTGTAATTGGTTGTTTTGGATGGAATTGCTTCCGAATTGGTTGTTGAGGTCTTCTGATGAAATGTAACCCTGTTTCTTAGATTTCAGATGATTTTGGAATTTCTGGATTTGGACTTGGATAGCCTGATTTATGATGTTTCCGCTAGAATGCGTTCTGTGAATCTGTTTTTGTGATTCTGGTGTAGTATCTTGCATTTTTGACCTGGTTACACTCGAAAATGGGTTGAGTGACCTTCTGCAATATTGTAACCCTATCTCTTAGCTTCGAAACGGTGGGTCTTGCACCTTCATCTGACAATCGTAGCACCTTTGGTACCATTACCGTAAAATGACGTCAAAACTATTTTTCTGATTTTGAGCTTAACTTTCATTTCCGGACTTTTCCCTAGCTTGACTTGTACTAGTACTACTTGGAGCTTGCTGAATGGCTATTGGATGAACTTGTTGTTGTGTGTGTACCTTTGGATTGGAATGAGGAAATAATGAAGCCATGATGGCTGGAAAAGTTAGCAAATTCAGGGGAAGTGCTGTCTGAACTTTGAAGGGATTTGTTTGCATTGAGTTTGTGATCTAAGACTTGGATTTGAGCAAGGCAATGTTATATGCTGGATGATTTCTGAGCCGTGGAGGTGAGTGACCCTAAACTATTTCCAAAGTACTTGTGAAACGTTTCTTGCATTATTTACTTTTGAACTGTTTCCAAAGTTACTTTTGAACTGTTTCTTGCATATCAAGTGTGCTTATATGAGAGTGTTCCTTGTTTGATATATTTCCTTGACTTATGGGCTTGTAATTATGGATTGATAATGTGTTAAGTGCTTTCAATGATTGTTAAAACGAGTTTTCTGGGCGAGTGTGTACTTTATCGCACTCGACCTAAATAAATGTGAAATTTTCATGATTAATGATTAAATGCTACTTGTGCATGAATGTAAGTCTTTTGGGCTGAACTGGCCATTGCCCCTTGTTACCGGTCGTCTCGAGCCAAAAGCAGACTCGGTCGGGTGATTAGGGACCTGGGTGAACGTTTGGTATACTCGAGTATTACCTTTGTAGGTTGGTGGAGGTTGGTGGAGCCTGGACGATGTCCGGGAAAGGTTGAATGAAAAAAAATGCAATTTCAAATGAAAAAAAAAGGGAAATGACAGGAGAACGAACGTATCCTTTTCATGAATGTTACTATCGCTTTCCATTGTACATGTTTCTTGAATTATTGATACTCCATATTTAATGTTTTGTAAATGTTGTAATTGTTTCTAGACTTATCATTTGATTTATGACATCATTGAAATGAACTATTGTTAAACCGATTTGATTACTGAATTTACCGGTTACTCGTTGAGCTTCTAGCTCACCCCAAAAATATTTTATTCCCCTCCACAGGGCTCAAAGCGAAGGAAGGACTTGTTGTGCTTATTCACATGTCTGGATGGCCTATATCTTGTACAGTTTGGATTTGGAATCATTTTATGTATAGTTGGGAATTGTTTCCGCTTCGCTTATGACATGTAATTTTTGGAGAATTTGATGTATATTGGAGATTTATATTGTAATTTATTTGAGGAATGTAGTGAACGACTGAGTCCCGGCGAGAGCTGGGCAGGCTGCCCGCCGAACCCTCTGGTTCGCCTCAGGGGGAGGTGGGGTCGTCACAGTTGGTATCAGAGTTTAGGTTTCAGATCTCTGTAGTGTATCCTAAGCTTGGAGTTTAGGATGCCGGACTGTGGGTTTGGTTAGCAATATTAGTGATTCTTGCGGGATATCTCGACTTGATTGGTACAAGATGGAATGTCGAGGACAACATTCTTTTAAGGAGGGGAGATTGTGACGCCCCGAAAAGTATGAGTGTGAGAACCCGGAAATTTTCTAATTTTCTAGGGTTTATTTTATTTAATCGCCCGCCTTTTCTACCTTTTCTTTATTAGAAAAATTTCCCAGATAAAGTTTATGAGCAAAGATAGTTTTAAAATGATTTTTCTAGTATCGGTTGGTTTTTGAGAAATTAAAAGCGTATTTTGGACGTGGGACCCGCTAGTGCGGTAAATGCATTATATTTTTGACAACTTGTTGGAATTTTGTATTAAGTGATATTATTTTACAAGGTGTTAAGATATTTGTATTGGAGAGACAAAAAGATAAGTTTTAAACCAAAAGGTGACATGTGTCACCTTCTTATTCAAAGTTGGACTTTGACTAATTTGCATCACCTTTACTAAATCTCAAAAATTGACCAATTTCTCCCCATTTTAAGCTTGTCTTGGCCGAACCTCTTGGAGCAAAAATACAAGAGAAGCCTTTCTTGTCTATTTCTATTTCTTGCTCAATCTTCAAATCCAACCAATAAAACTCCAAATCATTCCATAAAATCTCTTTGCTAAGTGGTCTTGAGGTGTTTTGTGGAGTTGTTTGGAAAGCTAAGGTGGCTAGTTGCTCTATCTCTTGTATTGCTAAGGTGAGTTGTGAAGGACCCCTCTCCTTCCTCTAATGATGTTCAATCCATGATTGGTGGTGGTATAAGATGCACTTTTATGGATTATTTCTTGATTTGTGGTTGAAGTGATGAAGTTTTATTATTTTTGGGGATTTTTCTGTTTTAATATAAGCATGATTGTGTGGCTATCTATGATATTTGGAAATGGTATATAATGACTCTAGGAGGTGGAAAAAGTGATTAATTGCAACCAATTTCTGGTTTGGAAGAAATTTCAGAAAATTAGGGTTTTTGTGGGAGCATTCTGCCCGAATTTTTAGCTCCTAGTTAGAGGCCGAATTGGCATTGGCTTAAAACATGAAATTTGTAGGGAATGACATTTTTGAGGTGCCTACAAAATTTCAGGTCAATCGGAGTAGTGTAGAATGAGAAAAGTCAAAATTACTATTGCTGTTCTGGTTTTACCCGAATGTAAGAATTGCGCCTGTAATTGGTTGTTTTGGCTGGAATTGCTTCCGAATTGGTTGTTGAGGTCTTCTGATGAAATGTATCCCTGTTTTTTAGCTTTCAGCTGGTTTTGGAATTTCTGGATTTGGACTTGGATAGCCTGATTTATGATGTTACCGCTAGAATGCATTCTGTGAATCTATTTTTGTGATTCTGGTATAGTATCTTGCATTTTTGACCTGGTTACACTCGAAACTGGGTTGAGTGACCTTCTGTAATATTGTAGCCCTATCTCTTAGATTCGAAACGGTGGGTCTTACACCTTCATCCAACAATCGTAGCGCCTTTGGTACCATTACCGTAAAATGACGTCCAAAACTGTTTTTCTGGTTTTGAGCTTAACTTTCATTTCCGGACTTTTCCCTAGCTTGACTTGTACTAGTACTACTTGGAGCTTGCTGAATGGCTATTGGATGAACTTGTTGTTGTGTGTGTACCTTTGGGTTGGAATGCGAAAAATAATGAAGCCATGATGGCTGGAAAAGTTAGCAAATTCAGGGGAAGTGCTGTCCGAACTTTGAAGGGATTTGTTTGCATTGAGTTTGTGAACTAAGACTTGGATTTGAGCAAGACAATGATATATGATGGATGGTTTCTGAGCCGTGGAGGTGAGTGACCCTAAACTATTTCCAAAGTACTTGTGAAATGTTTCTTGCATTATGTACTCGATTGCATATCATGCGTGCTTGCATGTGAGTTCATGACATGATTTGGCTTCAATGAGTTCTGGGAAAGTCTTGTGCTGGACACCAACGTCTCCACTCTGTTTATGGTTCATGTTCATGTTTATCTGGAGCTCAAAAGGGGCTCCCTCTTAATGTTAATGTTAATGTTAAATGATCTATTTGAGCGTTGGGTGTTCAAGTGCTATGATTTCCCTGGCTCACGAGAGCACTAAACGAACATTTGATCTCTGAATCATGACATCATCGAAATGATCGAAATACAACATTGTGAAATATATTTGTTTAATGATTTTACTGGTTACTCGCTGAGCTTCTAGCTCACCCCAAAAATATTTTATTCCCCTCCACAGGGCTCAAGGCGAAGGAAGGACTTGTTGTGCTTATTCACATGTCTGGATGGCCTATATCTTGTACATTTTATGTATAGTTGGGAATTGTTTCCGCTTCGCTTATGACATGTAATTTTTGGAGAATTTGATGTATATTGGAGATTTATATTGTAATATTTGAGGTTTATTCTTGTAATTCATTTGAGGATTGTAGTGAACGACTGAGTCCCGGCGAGAGCTGGGCAGGCGGCCCGCCGAACCCTCTGGTTCGCCTTAGGGGGAGGTGGGGTCGTCACAAGGTAGCTACAGCTATCAATCTTATGACTGACTTATTAGCCTGATTAGTTGACCAGCAAAGTCAAGTGCCTGGTAATCGGCAAAGAGACCTTGAAGTAGGTGAGAATAGGGCTCTAGAACGGTTTCAAAAGTTTTCTCCTCCTAAATTTCTTGGAGGACCAGATCCCAAAATTGTCGAGAATTGGTTTGAAAGAATGGTGGACATATTTGTTGCATGACACTATACTGAGGAAAGACAAGTGACTTTTGTCATTTTCTAGTTGGAAAGCGCGACCTGTTCCTGGTGAAATGTACTAAGGGCAAAATGGGACAGAGAGCAAACTCTATGTGCTTGGGTTAACTTCACTAAGAAATTTAATGAGAAATTTCTTCCACCTTTAAATCAAGAAAAAAGAGAGGATAAATTTATTAGATTGCGCCAAGACATTTCAGGTGTGGCAGAATATGAAACCCAGTTCACCAAACTCTCTAAATTTGCTTCGGAGATAGTGTGTTACTATGTAGAAACGCATAAGGCGATTTGTATAGGGTTTGAATGTGAAAATTCAAAAAGACTTAGTTGCAACTCAAATTGATACGTTTAAAGATGCTCTTGAGAAAGATCAACGAGTGGAGCAGGCTCGATTTCAAGTTCGGACCTTTCAAAAAAAGAGATGAGATGCATCTAGTAGTACTATGGGGCGAAGTGATCAGAATGTACTGCTTCCTAAGTTTGAAAGAGAAATGGGTAGAGTTCGAATTCCAGGGGCACCGAGAGGAGTTCCATCAAGAGGGGGTCAAAGCGGGAGAGGACAACAGAGGACTGCCTGCACCAGCTCCTCGGGTGAGTTGTGGGTATTGTGGTAAGGCAAACCACACCGAGGATATTTGCTGATGAAAGATGAAGAAATGTCTCTGTTGCGGCATTTCCGAACATCAGATCGCAGCCTGTCCTGTTAAACTCTGTGAAGAAAATGAGAGTTCACAGCCAGAGAAGTCAAACCCTAAGTAACCTACTACTAGTGGGAGTAGACCTAGAGTCTCTGCTAGGGTTTATGTTTTGGACCATCAGCAAGTTCTTGAGTCATTTGAAGTTGTGGAAAGTACGATCCCTGTATTCCACCGCTTAGTTAAGTTTTTAATTGACCCTAGAGCAACCCATTCTTTTATAAATCCTGCCTTCATGTGTGGTATTGATATAAATTTTATTAAATTACCCTATGACTTGAAAGTTAGAACACCTTCTGGGGATCAAAACCTAATTACCAACATGATTTATAAAAATTGTGAGGTTTGGATAGGAGAACGGAAGTTGGTGGTAAATTTGATAAGTTCAGACTTTAACGAGTATGATGTGATTATAGGAATGGATTAGTTGGTTTGTTATAATGCTCATTTGATTTGCAAGATTAAGGTGGTGGAGTTCTGTATACTAGAAAAGGCAACTCTAAAATTGAATGTGAGAGGTAGACTAGCCTCGTCTGCATTTATTTCGAGAATTCGAGTCAGGAAATTATTGAATAAAGGGGTACAAGGTTATTTAGCTTTTCTAATTAATACTCCTGGAGATAAGGTGAAACTGAAGGATGTGTTAGTGATAAATAAATTTTTTGATATTTTTCTTGACGAGTAGTCGATACTGGTAGAGAGGAAAATAGAATTTAAGATTGATTTGGTGCCTGGAACCACTCCTATTGCGAAAACACCATACCAAATGGCACCTGTCGAGTTTAAGGAACTAAAACTGCAGTTACAGGATTTGTTAGAGTTTGGGTTTATTCAACAAAGTGAATTATCTTTGGGAGCACCTATTTTATTTGTTAAAAAGAAGGATGGCAGTTTGAGACTTTGTATAGACTATCGCGGTTTAAATGATGTCACTGTCGCGCCCCACTTTTTGGAAAAAATAAAATAATTGTTTTTTTTTTGGTTGAATTTTATTGATTTGGGAAAAATGATTTTTGTTGATAAAAACAAAAATGGGTCTAAATGGGACTTTTGAAAATGCGACGATTTGACCCAAGAAAAATAGTTTAAAAAGGGTTTTTATATGAAAAATGGAGTCGCCACTTGGTATGGAGTTAGGGTGTACCAAGTCACCCAAAAAAAATGAATTTTAAAAGAAAAAAGTAAGAAAACCCTTTTTAAACGACTCCTAGTCCACGTAAAACAAAGAAAAAGGTTCGGGGGTCACATTTGACGAAGGGGGAGGCAAGGATAAAAATCCAAGGCACCCCTTCGACCTAGCCAAGGCTAGTTGCGTGATTTAACCCTTATTTTCCTATATTTTCTACCCAAAGTATGTATTTGCAATTTGGACAAAGACTAATGAATGAGAAATGCAATCCTAAATTCTATGATGTCTCTCGTGAGGTTTTTGGTCCCAAACCACATGAATTGTGGCGGCCAATAAAGGGAAACCTCATAGAGGTCGATTGATGCAAATGGTGACTCAAGTGCAAGTGTGCAAGTGTATGAAAAGATTCATGTATGAAATAATGTAAAAAAAACAAAGTGTTTGTGTGCGAATGTGTAAAGAAAGTGCATGTGTGAATTTGTATGAAAATCAAAGTGCTTGTGTGTGCAAATGAATGAAAATAGAATAGTACATATATAAGTGAAACTTGAATTTCATTTGTGAAGTAAAGTAAATAAATGATAAAGATGTAGTGAAAAATATGGATTGAGAAATGTAAGAAAAATGTGATTAAAAGAGTATGGAAGTGATAAAAATGAAAGTATGACCCTAGGGGAATGCAACAAGTCGGGTACGGGGGTTGACTTCTAACTTTTCGACTTCGATTTTTATTCCCTTTGATTAGAAGGCGAAACTAGCGTGCTAAGGCTATCGAGTAGCCACACTCGCTCGTTTCCCTTACCCAAGGGGGTTTTCACGCAAATGGACCCTATAACTAGCATGAAATGCAAAGGCCTAAAATGAAAGGGAAGAGGTTAGAAGGACATGCCAGATGCCATAAAAACTAAAAAAAATGCATGAAATGTTGTGAACATGTAAACATGTACTAACGAGGGGAAATCCCTAAGGGTCTAGCATTGGACTAGCCCATTCTACGAATTCCGATTAGCATTGGACTAGCGGAAACGTACATTCATCCATCACATTCATTTATAAATATAGAAAGCAAGTAGACATGCAAAATCACTTATAACACGTAGCACATAACACTTAGCATGCTCGACTAGATGCAATAGCTTAATAAAGCAAATTAACACATAGTAACTAAGCATGCAAGACAAATAAGACGATTAAAGCCCTAACTATTACATTTGCTAGCTAAAACAAAGAGGGAAGGGAAAATGGACCAAATTACTTGCTATGCCCTATCTATTACAGGCCAAGAGGTGTACACATACCCCATAAATGAAAATAAAAGAAAGATTTAAAAAATGAAATAAAAGTAAATAAATGAAAGGCATTAATAAACATTTAAGAAAACCAAGTAGGCATGCAATTTTCATTTAGCAAGTTGGATCACATAGGGAGATACACAAAAAAGATAAAAGAAAGTATACCGTCCCCTTTTGTGGTGCTAATAAGTTGGAAAAGGTTCTAAATTGGAGCTACAACCACTAAACAAAGGATTAATGCACCAATTTAATAGTAAATCAAACAACACAAATTCTTCAAAAACAAAAATTAAAGAACCACTAATAACTATGAAATTGAACCATTAGATCTCTTTAGATAATCAAACAAGTCCATATTCATCAAATGAAATTCCAAATTAAAAGGGAAAGGAAGCTCGAAGAACCCATTTGATTAATCTTTTTAATTGCTTAGGCCATGGTAGAATAAGAAGGGACTTGAGGGGTTAAAGAGCTATTATAAGAACCCTTTTCATGCAAAAACATGCAACCTACGAAGGAGACTTGTTTCTTTAGTATATAAAAATCCTCCAAACACACACTAAACCCCTCGGAATACAGATTTTCCATCAACAAGGGTTTCAAAAAATGAAGAATCTTAACACCTCCTTAGGACCTTTTGAGAAGAAAATAGATGAAATAACATCAATAAAAGTAGACTGCAATAGATCCCTATTAAAATCAAGTTTGACCAATTCGCTACTGTGAGTCAAGTACCTTTCTCCACTACACTCAAAGGAAGCAGGTAATGCAGCAAAAGCAAGAGACAAAGCATCACTTTAATCAAGAAATAATCACAAAAGATAAAAGTAAACATGAAATTGGATCAATCCAAGGCATTTAAAGGAAGGTGAACAGCCCATGTAGAATTTAAAACAAGTAGTGACTTGATTGCAAAAACTAAAGAAATTTGAGAGGTCAATTTGATTGATTTTCCCAATTTTTTGGGTCATACTGGCATAAGGGGAAACTTGAGGGGGTTAAGAGGCAATTTTGAAACAATTTTCCATGCAAATTCATGCAAGCTACGTAAAAAACTGAAATCCTCTTCACTTATGCAAATTTCTGCCGCAAGTTTGGACAGCTTCAAATCACATACCAGAAAAAACACAAAGACCCATTTGTTTGCCAATCCAAACTCAACTAATGGCTTAACAAACTAAAACTTAGATCAAAGAAGCAAGATCATCAAATGTTTTTCCCAGCTTTAACCTTAAACTCCTACATTCAGCATAAGGTTCAGAAGGAAAAGAGTGCAGAAATCTGGAACATATGCAAACATTTGAAGAAAGAAAGCTGCTGCAACTTCACATAATCTCAGCAAACCAAATTTATGCCACGGCTTTGAAACAAATTCCAATCAAAACATGGCTGAACATGTCTAAATAATGCACTTGTTAGAAAAGTTTCATGCAGGTTTTCATTCAAAGCTACAAAACAAACTTCTGCAAATCAAGAACCAACGCATGCTGCTGCCCTCTTGTTTCCAAAACTTCAGCAATTTTAGCAGCAAATACATCCATTTCATCATACAAACAAGTTCACCAAACCAGAAATTATTGACCCAAATCAAAACATGAAATTTTGTTTGCAGGATTAAGATGACAAATCTGATTTTTGATCGACAGAGAAAAGGAAAGTGCAGCAAAGTTTTTCGGCAATTCTTATCCGCAAAGCTTTCCACAGCTCCTAAACACACTCAAATTCAATATGAACTAAAGCAACGAGACAACCACCTAATCATCTCACTTTGCAACACAAAACTTTAGGATTTGAAGCACAAAATTCAGGTAGAGAAAGCGTGCAGCACTGGATATAAAACTGCTGCAATTTTGTTCCAACTTCCAACACCAAATTCAGATCCAATCACATACCTTAACCAAGTTTTCTTGATATAACATCCGAACTTAGAACTAAACAAACAAAATTTTGACAATCGAGCAAGCAAAGACATAGGAAGGAACTCAAAACGTAGAAATAATTGCTGCAACTAACCTTCACTTGACACATAAAGCTAACGATTTTTATGCCCTATCAATATAAATTTCTGTTATACTAGAATCACAAGCTGCAAAACAACATGCAAGCTCTCGGTTCCTCACTTTAGGTCCAACTCACATTTTTTTATATATCAAAATTCCCTTCAGCCACAAAATATTAGTCACGGCTTAAAACCAACATGCAACCCGTATTCAGCTACATGCATGATCAAACAAATAGCTACCCATAAGATTTAATCCAAAACCAATTTCGGATGTCATAAAAAAAACATCTAACCAGAATTTCATCCAATTCTCTCGGTTGGCATGCATGCAACCAGTTTTCTGTTTCATTTCCTTTTCTTGTTTAATTCGAACTGATTACCCTCGCGTATAGCATAATCATTTAGTTTCCAGCTAGCTAAACACATAACTAACTCAGATTATCATAAGTTGGTCAAATAAAGCTGCAAATTTCCAGCTTAAGCTCTCGGCAACCACAGTTCCTTCAACATCAGATTTTTCTGTGACTTAATCTAACATCTAACCACACAACCACCACATGCATGCTTATAATCAGCTTCATCAACCCATAAACAACTCATCTAAGTTCAGAAATTACCTTAGCTTGAAGCTCAATACCCTCGGCTAGCTGCAAAACAAATTTCCCTCCTCTCGGTCAGCCCAGAAATGCAGCCCGTCACTCCTCCTCTCTCTTGTCCAAGCTTGCGACTTTAGTTCCTCACAGTTTCTCGGCAGAAATAAATCTTCCGTTTCTACCTGGTGCTCAATCTACCGAGTTAAGGTTCCTTGCTGTCTAACTACTGCTCAGAAATTGCAGAGCTCTCTCTCTCTCTCTCTTGGTTGTGGCTGGAAGGAACCAGAAATGCTCCTCCACTCTCACTCTTTCTCACAGTTTCGAGTCTGCCGCAGAAAGGAAGCCTCGCTCTCTGTTTTTTTTTTTCTATTCCTCTCGGTCGATATTACCTAAGTAACTAATCACTCCAGCTCCTCATCAGTCGGTGGTGTCAATACCGAAGCTCTCCACTCCTCATCAGTCGGTGGTGTCAATACCGAAGCTCTCCACTCCACTTCTACTTCTCAGGTTCACACAACACTCACGGCTTTAGTGTTTTGAAAGAGGAAATGGTTTGACACTCACTTTTCTCTCTCGGATTGTGGCAGACAAATGAAAACCGAAGTGCTCTCTTCTGCTGTAGTGAGTTGGGAGTAGTGTGCATTAGTGATGATTGCACTTCGGCAGAAATGGAAATGTGTGTATGTCCTCCTGAGCTTCCGAAATGTTGTGGTAGAGGCTGGAAAGTGCTGGAATGCGAAGTGGAAATGGATTCGGCAGAAATAGAGTTGTGATTTTTCCTTTTTTCTTGATTTTGATTTTTCCTTTTTGACATTAATTGAATAAAACTGATAATAAAAATAGATAACTAACAACAAAAACAACAAAAAAAAAAAGTAATTTAATTAACATCGGGTAGAAACTAAATAAACTAGAATCAACAAAACACAATTTTCCATTTTCATCAATTTTCATCATTTTCCTTTTTTTTCTTTTCTCAACTTAATAATTTAACAAAAATAATAGTAAAACTAAATAAAAACAACAATTTTAATTACAAACACATCAAAATAAACAAACTAAAAATAACAAAATTACCATTTTCGATCTTTTCTTTCATTTTTCATTTTTCATCATTTTTTTTCACAAGTTTTACGTTAAAACTTAAAACTAAAACTAAAACTAAAACGTGAACAAAATTAATATGACAAATAATTAGCAAATAAAAGACAAATAAAAAGGTAACAACTAAAATGCAGACAATCTAAAACAAAATCATGAATTAGATGCAACATACAAATTATTTAAAAATTTGGTGTCTACAGTTTGCCCCTCTTTGTTTGAGTTTTGAAAAAACTTGAGACAAAGAAGTAGACACCAAATACTTACTTGTGGTATTCGGCTGCAAAATAATTCGAATGGACAGGAATTTTTAAAAACGGGACTGACCCAAACGAGGAATTTAAAACGGGACTGACCCGAACAGGGAATTTAAAACGGGACTGACCCGAACAAGGAATTTAAAACGGGACTGGCCCGAACAAGGAATTTAAAACGGGACTGACCCGAACAGGAATTTTAAAACGGGACTGGCCCGAACAAGGAATTTAAAACGGGAACCCGAACAAGGAATTTTAAAACGGGACTGGCCCGAACAGGAATTTAAAACAGGACTGACCCGAACAGGAATTTTAAAACGGGACTGGCCCGAACAAGGAATTTTAAACGGGCACCTGCGCCGAACAAGAATTTAATAACGGGACATGGCCCGACAAGAAAAAAACGGACTTGACCCGAACAGGAATTTTTAAAACGGGACTGGCCCGAACAAGGAATTTAAAACGGACTGGCCCGAACGGGACTGACCCAAACGAGGAATTTAAAACGGGACTGACCCGAACAGGGAATTTAAAACGGGACTGACCCGAACAAGGAATTTAAAACGGGACTGGCCCGAACAAGGAATTTAAAACGGGACTGGCCCGAACAAGGATTTTTAAAACGGGACTGACCCGAACAGGAATTTTAAAACGGGACTGGCCCGAACAAGGAATTTAAAACGGGACTGGCCCGAACAGGAATTTTAAAACGGGACTGGCCCGAACAAGGAATTTAAAACGGGACTGACCCGAACAGGAATTTAAAACGGGACTGGCCCGAACAGGAATTTAAAACGGGACTGACCCGAACAAGGATTTAAAACGGGACTGGCCCGAACAGGAATTTTAAACGGGACTGACCCGAACAGGAAGTTTAAAACGGGACTGACCCGAACAAGGAAGTTAAAACGGGATTGGAAATTTAAAACGGGACTGGCCCGAACAAGGATTTTTAAAATGGGACTGACCCGAACAAGGAAGTTAAAACGGGATTGGAAATTTAAAACGGGACTTCACTGGGGAAGTTTGAAACGATGAATTGCATTTTTACCTGAGAGTAGTTCAAATTTTTGTACCTAAAGAGAGATTGGATCTCTGTAGTTGAAGCGATGGCTGACGTTGGTCCTTATAATCCAACTTTGTGAATAACATTGCTTTAGGTTTGAAAAAGAGAATGATCGCTTTCATTTGTGAACGCAGTGTTCCTGCAAGAAAAGAATAAATGATAATGGATTTGCCACCATTATTTGATCCGGTTTGCCTTGAGAGTCGTGTAAACATGAGTCTTGTGATGCTTTTATTTCGGCTCGGCGGCATCTGCCTTAAACCTTTCAATTTTTGGGTCTGATAAAATACGGATTTACCACGTCACCCAATCCAGGTGGTAGCTTTGTTGTATGTTACTCCCTGTAACTGATGATTGAATCCCCTATCTTTGCACGAACCTCAGGGTTTATCATTCATTTGAATTTAATGGTGAAAGAATGATGCATGAAAATTAGTCATATAAAAATCAATGTATATGCAAGATGATTTCCTATGCTAGGCAAAGATGAGCATGCAAAAGAATGTAGACAATCATAGGCATTCATACACAAATAATTTGAGAATAACCAAGAGGTTTATAAAGATACATTTTGCGCAAAAGAATATTTGTAAAGAACAATACAAGTTTAGCCAACAAATATCACATTCGAGACTTCGGATATATTCTCCTCGGAATCCGATATTGGCAGAAGTATCACAAATATGAGGAAGCCCCTAAATGAACCAGGTCACCAGCTGTTCCTTCTTGCGCTTGTCTGTCGAGAAAACCTACCTTGGCGCCCTTTCGGGTTTTCACCAAGGTTGCCCCCACCCTTTTTGTTTTTGCTTTTTGTTTTTTTTTTTTTCTTTTTTTTCTTCTTTTTTTTTTTTTTTTTTTTTCGAGGCGCCCTTTCGGGTTTTCACCTAGAGAACCATGAAATATCTCGACCATTATCGACTCAGAAATATGAATTGAAGATTTCTGGCATCAGTAAAATGTACTTCCCTTATAAATTAGGCGAAGACATTACGGACATCACCTGCCAGTTGATTAACAAATTTTCTAATAGAAATGCAGCAAGTGACGAAGCCAGGACTTTGGGCTTTGTAATGAGGTCCGGTGGGGTGCTTTGAAAAAGGTTGAAGGTTGAAAGCAGATTTGATACGAAGGGCGAAATAACTTGAGATTGCACTATCCGAAAACAACTCCAAGACTGAGGAAAATTTGCCCCAGTTTGATCAGCTTTTTCTCTTTTTGCATTTTTCATTGCATTTTCCTCACTTTTTGCATTTTTCTTTGAAAACTAAATTTGCCCCAGTATAGGGTTTTTTCCCCTTTTTTTTTTCGAAACAAATTTGCCCCAGTGTGGGGTTTGCAATTCTCAAGGGTTATCAAACGAAATTTGTCAATTCTGATGGCTCAAAGGGGACAAGTAGAGATAAAAATGTTTTTAGTGTAAAAGAAGATGGCCTGACTTGCATTTCGCCATTTGCATGGATTTCTAAAGAAAATTTGCATGATCAAATGAAAAACTTTTTGCACATATCTGAGTTGATGGGTTGAGGGAAAACCCGTCCATCCATTTCTGCCAAAATAAGAGCTCCGCCAGGTAATACCTTTTGGACAATGAACGGCCCTTGCCAATTTGGAGCGAACTTGCCTTTAGCTTCATCTTGCATTGACAAAATTCGCTTCAGTACCTTATCACCTTCTTCAAATGCCCGCCGATGGACTTTTTTGTTGTAAGCCCGGGCCACACGCTTTTGATAACACTGACCATGACAGATAGCGTTGAATCGCTTCTCATCTATCAAAGTCAATTGCTCATGGCGCTGCTTGATCCAATCGGCCTCCTCCAATTTAGCTTCCATAAGGATTCGTAGCGACGGAATTTCAACCTCAGCTGGTAATACAGCTTCCATCCCATACATAAGTGAATATGGCGTTGCCCCAGTCGATGTCCGGATAGAAGTCCGGTACGCCATGAATGCATAAGGCAACTTTTCATGCCAATCGCGATGCTTTTCTGTCATTTTGCGGATAATTTTCTTCAGATTCTTATTTGCGGCTTCTACAGCTCCATTCATCTGAGGCCTATAAATGGCAGAATTGCGGTGTTTGATTTTGAACTGCTCACATAGTCCATCTACCATGTCATTGTTCAAATTCTTGGCATTGTCCGTGATAAGCGTCTCGGGTATTCCAAAACGACAGATGATGTGATCTCTCAGGAAATTGGCCACTACCTTCTTCGTGACATGTTTGAATGACTCTGCTTCAACCCACTTGGTAAAGTACTCGATCGCCACCAATATAAATCGATGTCCATTTGAAGCGGGAGGATCGATTGTACCAATCACGTCCATACCCCACATTGAACAAGGCCACGGGGCGGTCATGTTGTGCAACTCAGTGGGTGGAGCGCGTATAATGTCACCGTGCATTTGGCATTTTATACATCTCCGGACAAAGTCTATACAATCATGCTCCATAGTAAGCCAGAAGTATCCGGTTCTCATGATTTTCTTTGCTAGCAAATGGCCATTCATGTGAGGTCCACAAACGCCACTATGCACTTCTTTCATCATATATTGAGCCTCATCCTCATCAATGCACCTTAAAAGGTTCAAATCCGAGGTTCTTTTGTATAACACTTCTCCATTTAAGAAAAATTTGGAAGCCATTCTACGCAGAAAATTCTTGTCTTTTGTACCAGCATGCAGAGGGTAAGACCCAGTTTTAAGAAACTCCTTAAGATCACTATACCAAGGAACATTGTCAAAAGACTCATTTGCAACCCAGCAGTGGGCAGGCTTGTCTTGAAGTTGAACTTGGATTGGTTCTATCTTTAATTCATCAGGATATTGGATCATAGAAGCTAAAGTGGCCAAAGCATCGGCAAATGCGTTTCGGGCACGTGGAAGATGTCTGAATTCCAAATTTTGAAATTGCTTGGCCAGAGTGAGCAAACTACAATGGTAGGGTAGAATTTTTGAATCTTTGGTTATCCACTGCTTCAAAGTTTGGTTCACGAGCAAATCTGAATCACTAAAAGCTATCAACTCCTTGATTTCCATTTCCAAAGCCATTTTGAGACCAAAAATGCAGGCTTCATATTCAGCCATGTTATTCGTGCAAGCGAATTGCAATTTGGCAGCGGCAGGGTAGTGCTTCCCTTCGGGTGACACCAAAACAGCTCCAATTCCAACTCCGAGAGAATTCGAAGCTCCATCGAAGAAAAGCCTCCATTCAGGACTTTGTTCACTTATATCATCTGCAGCGCTTACAAATAGGACCCTCTCGTCAGGGAAATAAGTACGGAGTGGTTGATAATCATCATCCCTTGGATTTTCCGCCAAATGATCAGCTATAGCTTGCCCCTTGACCGCCTTTTGTGAGGTGAAAACAATATCGAATTCTGAGAGAATTATTTGCCATTTCGCCAAACGCCCAGTCAGCATCGGCTTCTCCAAAAGATACTTCAAAGGATCAGACCGGGAAATAAGATACGTGGTATGACTCAACAGATAGTGTCTCAACTTCTGGGCTGCCCAGGCCAATGCACAGCAGCTTTTCTCAATGAATGAATAATTAGCCTCGTACTGCGTGAACTTTTTGCTTAGATAGTAAATGGCTTGTTCTTTCCTTCCGGATTCATCGTGCTGACCTAGAACACACCCTACTGCTCCATCGAGTACAGATAAATACATAATCAAAGATCGGCCCGGTTTGGGCGGCACTAAAACTGGTGGATGCAACAAATAATCTTTAATCTTGTCAAAAGCCTGTTGACACTCCTCATTCCAATACAACGGCACATTCTTTCTCAATAATTTGAACAACGGCTCGCATGTGGCAGTTAGCTGGCCGATGAACCTCCCAATGAAATTGATCTTCCCTAAGAAGCTTTTCACGTCCTTCTGAGTTTTCGGCACTGGCATATCTCGAATTGCTTTGATTTTCGCCGAATCTATTTCTATGCCCTTCTTGCTAACAATGAATCCCAACAGCTTACCCGCAGGTGCTCCGAAGGCGCATTTTGCAGGATTTAGCTTCAAATTGTACTTCCGTAACCTCTCGAATAATTTCTTCAGATCAACCAAGTGGTCCTCTGCCCTTTTGGACTTGATTATAATATCATCCACGTAGACCTCCATCTCCCGGTGGATCATATCATGAAATAGGGTTGTCATGGTCCTCTGATATGTTGCTCCAGCATTCTTTAAACCGAAAGGCATGACTCGGTAGCAAAAGGTACCCCAAGGGGTAATGAAAGCAGTCTTCTCCCTATCCTCCTCTGCCATTAAAATTTGGTGGTAGCCAGCAAAACAATCGCAAAAGGTTTCAATCTCATGTCCGGCCGTATTGTCTAAGAGAATGTGAATGTTTGGTAGAGGGAAATCATCTTTAGGACTGGCTTTATTAAGGTCTCTATAGTCAATACAAACTCTTACCTCTCCACTCTTTTTTGGAACAGGGACAGGATTTGAAAGCCAAATTGGGTAATGGGAAACAATGATAATGTTGGTTTTGAGTTGTTTTTCAATTTGCTCTTTTATTTTGAGGCTCATATCTGGTTTGAATTTTCTGGGTTTTTGCTTTATGGGTGGAAAAGAAGGGTCTGTGGGTAACCTATGCACCACCACATCAGTTGAAATGCCAGTCATATCATCATAGGACCACGCAAAGACATCTTGGAACATAGTCAAAAATTCAAGCATCTCCTTTTTCTGCCTCTCATTCAAATGAATACTAATTTGCACCTCCTTAACCTCATCCTCAGTGCCAATGTTAACCTTTTCTGTTTCCTCCAGGTTCGGTTTTGGTTTTTCCTCATATTGTTCAAGATCCTTTGCAAACGAATCGGACACTTCCTCATTATCACTCTCGCTTTGGAGTTCGGATTCACAAACCTCCAAGTCGTGAGTGATATAGAGATTGCCATTATCGAATTCCAGAATTGTGATATCCAAAGGATCAAATAATTTTATTTCTGGCCATCTGAAAGAATTAGCGAATGTGGGGTAATAAGTAAATAAGCATACAACAAACAAACGAATCAAGCAATATGAATATAAACAAGCAAATAAACAACACAACAATGACAAGAACAACTTGTGCATTTTCATAAAGACCATTGATTGAAAGCAGAAAGCAAATGGAAATGAAAACTTAACAATATTTACATGCGAAAATGTTAGTCAAAAAGTAAAATTGTTTTCATTGGCTATTTACAGATGCAACTTTTCATGAATTCACATGAATGATAAACCCCTTTCAGTTTACCGAAACTCCTTCCGAACGGGCAGGAACTCGGCTGTCCAATTGGGAATTGATCCTTCGGGGATGTCAGGAAATTCAGCTTCGCCTGGAACACTATCTTCAAATGTTGCCCCAACGAACAATTGGGCCAAACTAGCTTCAATTTCGTCAACTGGGTTGATTTCTGACATGATCACCTCGGCTGGTCGTGGGAAAGTATAATGCAGGGGTGGAATGTCAAGAGCCCTTTGCCTTCCTTCTTTCTCCGCTTTCTTGCGCTCCTTCATTTCTCTGATATCCTTAGCAGTTGGTCGGAAACCCAAACCAAACGAATCATTTTTCTCCACAATCTCCACTGGCTTTAAAATTCCTTGCAGATCTCGTCCCAGCCCTTTGTCAAATTCATAGCCTCCGCGGATCATCTCCTTAGCCATCATGACACTAGCCCTTGATAGAGCTTGCTCCTCCTTTGTTATCCAACTGACGGAGACAATATCAGATGTGCTATGAGGGGTCACCGTGGAGCTTCGGCTACCCTCTTCTTTGGACTCGGAATCGGTGATTACAAGGCAATCCTCTTCAGCAAATATAGTTATCAACTTGTCATTTACTACAAATTTCAACAACTGATGTAATGAAGAAGGCACCGCTCCAGACTTGTGAATCCATGGCCTGCCAAGCAAAACGTTATAAACACTAGGAAAGTGCATGACTTGGCAGGTTATTTGAAACTGGGCGGGTCCCATTTCAACTACTAAATCCACTTCTCCTATTGGCTCTCTTTGTGCTCCATCAAAACCTCGAACGATGGTCCCTGAAGGCCTCAGCTTGATGTCTTGCAATCCCAGCTTCTCCAAGGTGCTCCAAGGACAGATATTAAGCGCGGATCCATTATCAATCAAAACCTTCGGCAGCCTTTTCCCATTGCACCTAACAACTATATACAGGGCCTTGTTATGTCCAATGCCTTCCGCCGGCAGTTCCTCGTCAGAAAAAGTAATTTGCTTGGTGAATAACACACTCCCAACCACGTGCGAAAAATTATCAACAGAAATGTCCCTAGGGATTTGAGCTTTAGTCAATACCTCGATCAACGCATCCCTATGCACATCTGAAGAAAAAAGTAAATCCAACATGGATATCTGGGCAGGTGACTTGCTTAGCTTCTCAATCACATTGTATTCACTTCTCTGGAGCCTTTTAAGAAAATCCAAGGCTTCCTTCTCAGTGATTGTTGGTTTGGCGGGTGGCTCGGAATTATTTGCTTGAATCGGAATGGTTGCTTCAAACGGGCTTGCAATTTTCCCCGATCTTGTGACCACTGATACTTCCTTCTTTGCAATTGACCTTTCCCCAATCTGTACAGTAGGTTCATCATAATTCCATGGTACTTGTTGCAGGCTCAGGACAGGCTCCTGCTTCGGGAATTCAATAACCACCGGCTCTAAAGACTCACTCTCAGCTGGCGTGAGATCCAAGATAAAGGGTTTCTCGTCCTCTTCAAATGGCAGTTCTATGACAAAAGGTTGGTCTGTGACCCCAAACACTTCAGCTTTCCTTGCCAATTCTTTGACTGGTTCCACATACTCCGTATCATCCAGAATAACCCCAATGGTATTGGCATGTTCCGGTAAAGGGTTCCTATTTACGTTCGGCCCTTGCGCCTCCCTTTTCCGGATTACAATCTCCCCGGCTTCAACCATATCTTGGATTTTATGCTTAAGCGCTTTGCAATCAAAGGTGGCATGTCCGGGGGCCCCAGAATGATAAGCACAGACAGCTTGTGGATTATACCACGCGGGCATACCATATGGGTAGGTAGGAGGGGGTACTGTACCAATTTTCCCGGCGGCCTTCAACTGGTCATACAATTGGTCCAGAGGCCTGCCTAAATTGGTAAATGTACGGCTAGGGGGTCGGTTGTAAGGTTCAGGAGGTTGAGGATGGTTGTAAACAGGTCTATTTGGAGGAGGAAATCTTGGGTTATATGGTGGACGAGGTCGATTTTGGGGTGGATTTGGTTGGGAAATTTGGAAAGGGGCTGAAGGTGGGTTTGGATAGCTTGGGCGAGGTCGAGGGTGGTGGATGTTGGTAGTATATACAGGGTGCGGATTTGAGTAATAAGGGTAATGGGGTTGGTAGATTGGGTTGTGTTGGTAACGGGGTCGGGGTGAAGGGTCTTGGTTCCAAATAAAGGTTGCATCCCCCTCCTTTTTCTTGAACGGTGGCTTTTTCACATTGCTTCCTTGACCTTGTAAAGCATCCAACTGAGATTTAAGGGCGGAGACATTGACAATCTTCCCAGCTCTCACAAAGTCATCAAACTCCTCAAGTTTATTTACAATTGCAGCAAACGAACATCCGGTCATGCGGAAAATCTCTTCGAAGTACGGCGGATCATGGGCTTTGATGAATGTGCGAATAATTTCATCCTCAGTCATCGGTGGTTCCACCTTCGCAGCTACTTTTCTCCACCTCTTGGCATAGGTCTTGTGGTCCTCAGAAGGCTTCCTTTTCGTTCCTTCCAGAGTAGTCCGGGTTGGCGCTAGCTCGCAGTTGTACTCATATTGTCGAATGAAGGCATTGGACAGATCGAGCCAGGTCTTCGCTTCCTCTGGCTTTAGGTTGGAGTACCAATCGAGAGCATCCCCTTCTAAGCTTTCTGGAAATAATCTCAACGGCAAATTCTCGTCATCCACTGGCTTGCCCAACTTGTTAGCAAACAAGCGCAAGTGCGTCTTTGGGTTGCCCGTGCCATCATATTTGTTGAACTTCGGAGTCTTGAACCCCACCGGCAGTTGTACGTTTGGAAATAGGCACAAATCATCGTAGTCCAGCACCCCTTGCTTGCTTAAACCTTGGCTTTTCCGGATAAATTCATCAAAACGATCCAAGCGTTTAAGTAACTTCATATCAATCTGGGCAGACGAATCTCCCATTTCTGGCTTATTTTGAAAAACGTGCTCCGGCACAACGGGCTCTGCGGTAGTCTGAAAGAAAGTCAGTGGAGTTACATGCATGTTTGGATCACCCTGAGGCTGGAATCCTTGCCCATAAGGGGGATAAAAAGGAGGATTTTGAGTATAAGCATATTGCGGATTGAAAGTTCCCTCAAACGTGGTTTGAAATGAAGGAATAACAAATGGTTCGGATTGTGGTTGTGTAGCGGGCACAGGTTCAGGTCGCACTCCGCTACTAACGAGCTCGTCAATCAACTTCTTCTGAGCGGCCATTTCTGATGCCATTTCCCCAAATTTAGTGAGTAACTCAGTCAACTGAACCCCAGGACTTGCGGCTTCCGGCTGGGTAGTTGCAACGAACTTTTCGGATGATTCTGGTTGAGTACTCATGTCTACACGATTCCTTTGGGTCTTACTTCGGGATCGCGTTATAATGGGGCTTCGTCGAGAAGCTATGTTGAAATTTTACCTGAGAATGCAAAAGACTTCTTTAGACAAACCAATCGTTATTAGCTTTCTGCAATTTATTCAAAAGGGAAAAAGAAAAAGGCATGAGTTAGTAATTATTCAAACAACTCGGATGCATGTCCTATGGGGGGACCCTTTTTGTGCCAAGGGTAGGCTTAGCATGATGCAACACTTTCGGAATGAGACCCGTTAATCAAACCTGTTATTTGACAAACACTTTTGTGAAAAGAGATTCATTTCATTGCAGAAGCTAGATACATCTGTTTACATCATATCGCGAAGGCGATTTCGTACAAGATCACCAAAATTCCTAAGCCTATCTAGTACAGAGTCTTTACTTTCTCTTGCATATGGCATCTTGACACGTTCGGCTTGATCATATAATTCCCCACATTTTCGCTTCATATCTTGGCGCCTTTCTCGCTCCTTCTCATATAACCTCTTGTTTTCTTCTGCCTTTTCTTTGTGCGATTCGATGGATTTCTTCAACTGTACCACCTCCATGTCCTTGGCTTTAATGATGGCTCTCAGCTTCTCAATTTCCTCATACGGCTCATGTTGCAACCCTTGCGTGGTGGAATCTTTCAACCAATCCTCGTATGGTGCGGTCATTACCCCCTTCTGTTTGAGCTCCGGAAGATAACGAATGCTTCTATCGTCGGATATTGTTCTCCAAGATTCAGTGATTTGACTCTTCATAGGGATCTCTTTTGGGCATACCCCCTGATCAAAGAAAATGGTGACTTCACTAAACTCGGAAATCGGTGGCGGCCCCTGAATGCGACCTAGTTGTCTAAGAAATCTTTTCGGGGTATATGAGATGATTCCTTGAGTTCCCAGCAAGAGAACACGTTTGGATTCCTTAGTGCGAAGTATCGGCTCAAAGCAGTCTGTCCAATCTAATACCCACCTAATGTTGAAATCTTGCAATGTTTCCAAGTAGTCCACACATTCGGATGCGTTCTTTGGTAGATCTCCCTCGTTGACTCTTTTGGGATGTGTGACTATCCAATTATATCCAACCACCGGCAAACTATCGGCAACTGATGCTTGTCTCTTAAAATGTCCCGTAGCCCATATGTATAAAACCAAGTTCGCCCCATGGAAAAACTTCTCTCCCTTTCGACAACCAGTACAAGCTAAGAAAATATCTGCGAGAATGGTCGGGACTATAGAACATTGCTTACCCTGAATTCCTAAGAAAAGGTCATTCACAATTTTTGCTGATTTAAAGGCTATCTTCTGATCTTTTCGCGGAAAGAGATAGGTCCCCGCCATAGCTACCCCATATACTAGTGATCTTTTGCTCTCCCATACGGCTTTGGAAGTGAACACAAAATCCGTCACATGCCTCTCGAATCCATCGCGTGGCGCAAATCGTTCAAACAGAATACTCACGGCAACGCCCTGATCTGACCCTCGTAGCACAGACTCTTTCAATCCCATAATTTGACAAAATTCGGCCTTGTCGGAAGCAAATGGAAACACCAAGGCAGTTCCACGTATGGGTAAACCAAGGAGGCCGGTTACTTCCTCGAGTGTTATGGTCATTTGCCTATTGCCTATTCTAAAAGCAGTACACTCGGGGTCCCAAAGATGAACTAAAGCCTCTACCAAATAATTGTTGGATTTGATCTGCTTAAAGTCTCCAATTGGTCCTAAAAATTGGGCTACTTGATTCAGCTCACTAGGTAACATGAAGGTGGGCCATTGTTGAACCTCAGTTGACGGTATTAACAATTGGTAGATGCGGCGAGGGCAAGCCATCTGATAATGAAGAAGGTAGTTTGTCAATTACCTTACCCACGAGTCTCATTCCTCCAGTTAGGCAAAAACTTAAACGTGCAGTCCCTTGAAGGGTTAAGTACCCATGGGACACAAAAGGGTTGGTTTTATTCCTAAAACGGGATCCCCTACGTGGCGTTCCCTTTCTAGGCTTTATGCATGATGCCATTTGATTAAAACAATAAAATATGCAATTTGAAATGAAACGTGACCTAAGGAACCCTTTATTTGCCAGGGTAGGCCTAAAATGGTATGGCATTATGAATTCATAAACGAAATACAGCATAATTTGTCAAACGTGCAATAGCCTATCTACAAGGGTAGGCTCTAAAAGAAAGTCATGCCAGACCTCTTATTTGCTCAGGGTTAATGAATGCAATCGGGACACAAAACCAAGAAAAGTTAGTTCAGCCAAGATAAATACACATAACACATTGTAATAACAAGATAAAGCAATCAAAGAAATAAAGCAATAAAAAGGAAAAAGGGGTTGGACCCCTCCCCTCGTGAATAGTGTCCCTAGTTTAGGATAAGGCCGACTCTACCCTAGGCAGGCTATCATGGATGCATGAGGTTGGGGGTTCACTAATGCATCTAGACTCGATGAGCTCAGGTCCCCGAGCCTTCAGACTTAGAAACCAAGGGTCACCAACCCCAAGGTTCTTTGTCGGTGGCCCGAGCGATTCCCCAAACACCGCTACGCACACATCGTGTCACGGCTACGTGTTTGAGTGAATCTATCAAAACCTCAATCTTCGACCAAAAGCTAAAGGCTATCAACCAATAGCTTTAAGTGGAAGATTGAGTGACCCATTGGAACATGCTACACACACATCGTGTCGTGATCACATGTCCAAGTGAGTCACCTAATCCTAATAGGGTAGAGTGGCGTGACAAGCCACTAAAAGAAAAATAAAGGGATAAAAGAAGTAAAGCGTATGCTCGTATGTTAGTGCTCGTTTGGAGGGGAAGGGTCAAGAACCAACGCAAGGCTCTAGGGTGACCCATACCTCCCAAAATGCAATGCAAGCGCGAGATAACAAGTAAACATTCATTCAAACATACATTCGTGAGTCGAGGGATTGGTTTGATTACGTACATAAGACAAAAGGTCCTAAAAATGAAAAATGCAATCCTAATATCCAAATGCAATGCATAAAAAGGGTAGAAAAAGGAAACGAATGGCTAAGTCAAATGCTTGGACCCACTTAGGAAGTCCCCAGTGGAGTCGCCAACTGTCGCGCCCCACTTTTTTGGAAAAAATAAAATAATTGTTTTTTTTGTTGAATTTTATTGATTTGGGAAAAATGATTTTTGTTGATAAAAACAAAAATGGGTCTAAATGGGACTTTTGAAAATGCGACGATTTGACCCAAGGAAAATAGTTTAAAAAGGGTTTTTATATAAAAAATGGAGTCGCCACTTGGTATAGAGTTAGGGTGTACCAAGTCACCCAAAAAAAATGAATTTTAAAAGAAAAAAGTAAGAAAACCCTTTTTAAACGACTCCTAGTCCACGTAAAACAAAGAAAAAGGTTCGGGGGTCACATTTGACGAAGGGGGAGGCAAGGATAAAAATCCAAGGCACCCCTTCGACCTAGCCAAGGCTAGTTGCGTGATTTAACCCTTATTTTCCTATATTTTCTACCCAAAGTATGTATTTGCAATTTGGACAAAGACTAATGAATGAGAAATGCAATCCTAAATTCTATGATGTCTCTCGTGAGGTTTTTGGTCCCAAACCACATGAATTGTGGCGGCCAATAAAGGGAAACCTCATAGAGGTCGATTGATGCAAATGGTGACTCAAGTGCAAGTGTGCAAGTGTATGAAAAGATTCATGTATGAAATAATGTAAAAAAAAACAAAGTGTTTGTGTGCGAATGTGTAAAGAAAGTGCATGTGTGAATTTGTATGAAAATCAAAGTGCTTGTGTGTGCAAATGAATGAAAATAGAATAGTACATATATAAGTGAAACTTGAATTTCATTTGTGAAGTAAAGTAAATAAATGATAAAGATGTAGCGAAAAATATGGATTGAGAAATGTAAGAAAAATGTGATTAAAAGAGTATGGAAGTGATAAAAATGAAAGTATGACCCTAGGGGAATGCAACAAGTCGGGTACGGGGGTTGACTTCTAACTTTTCGACTTCGATTTTTATTCCCTTTGATTAGAAGGCGAAACTAGCGTGCTAAGGCTATCGAGTAGCCACACTCGCTCGTTTCCCTTACCCAAGGGGGTTTTCACGCAAATGGACCCTATAACTAGCATGAAATGCAAAGGCCTAAAATGAAAGGGAAGAGGTTAGAAGGACATGCCAGATGCCATAAAAACTAAAAAAAATGCATGAAATGTTGTGAACATGTAAACATGTACTAACGAGGGGAAATCCCTAAGGGTCTAGCATTGGACTAGCCCATTCTACGAATTCCGATTAGCATTGGACTAGCGGAAACGTACATTCATCCATCACATTCATTTATAAATATAGAAAGCAAGTAGACATGCAAAATCACTTATAACACGTAGCACATAACACTTAGCATGCTCGACTAGATGCAATAGCTTAATAAAGCAAATTAACACATAGTAACTAAGCATGCAAGACAAATAAGACGATTAAAGCCCTAACTATTACATTTGCTAGCTAAAACAAAGAGGGAAGGGAAAATGGACCAAATTACTTGCTATGCCCTATCTATTACAGGCCAAGAGGTGTACACATACCCCATAAATGAAAATAAAAGAAAGATTTAAAAAATGAAATAAAAGTAAATAAATGAAAGGCATTAATAAACATTTAAGAAAACCAAGTAGGCATGCAATTTTCATTTAGCAAGTTGGATCACATAGGGAGATACACAAAAAAGATAAAAGAAAGTATACCGTCCCCTTTTGTGGTGCTAATAAGTTGGAAAAGGTTCTAAATTGGAGCTACAACCACTAAACAAAGGATTAATGCACCAATTTAATAGTAAATCAAACAACACAAATTCTTCAAAAACAAAAATTAAAGAACCACTAATAACTATGAAATTGAACCATTAGATCTCTTTAGATAATCAAACAAGTCCATATTCATCAAATGAAATTCCAAATTAAAAGGGAAAGGAAGCTCGAAGAACCCATTTGATTAATCTTTTTAATTGCTTAGGCCATGGTAGAATAAGAAGGGACTTGAGGGGTTAAAGAGCTATTATAAGAACCCTTTTCATGCAAAAACATGCAACCTACGAAGGAGACTTGTTTCTTTAGTATATAAAAATCCTCCAAACACACACTAAACCCCTCGGAATACAGATTTTCCATCAACAAGGGTTTCAAAAAATGAAGAATCTTAACACCTCCTTAGGACCTTTTGAGAAGAAAATAGATGAAATAACATCAATAAAAGTAGACTGCAATAGATCCCTATTAAAATCAAGTTTGACCAATTCGCTACTGTGAGTCAAGTACCTTTCTCCACTACACTCAAAGGAAGCAGGTAATGCAGCAAAAGCAAGAGACAAAGCATCACTTTAATCAAGAAATAATCACAAAAGATAAAAGTAAACATGAAATTGGATCAATCCAAGGCATTTAAAGGAAGGTGAACAGCCCATGTAGAATTTAAAACAAGTAGTGACTTGATTGCAAAAACTAAAGAAATTTGAGAGGTCAATTTGATTGATTTTCCCAATTTTTTGGGTCATACTGGCATAAGGGGAAACTTGAGGGGGTTAAGAGGCAATTTTGAAACAATTTTCCATGCAAATTCATGCAAGCTACGTAAAAAACTGAAATCCTCTTCACTTATGCAAATTTCTGCCGCAAGTTTGGACAGCTTCAAATCACATACCAGAAAAAACACAAAGACCCATTTGTTTGCCAATCCAAACTCAACTAATGGCTTAACAAACTAAAACTTAGATCAAAGAAGCAAGATCATCAAATGTTTTTCCCAGCTTTAACCTTAAACTCCTACATTCAGCATAAGGTTCAGAAGGAAAAGAGTGCAGAAATCTGGAACATATGCAAACATTTGAAGAAAGAAAGCTGCTGCAACTTCACATAATCTCAGCAAACCAAATTTATGCCACGGCTTTGAAACAAATTCCAATCAAAACATGGCTGAACATGTCTAAATAATGCACTTGTTAGAAAAGTTTCATGCAGGTTTTCATTCAAAGCTACAAAACAAACTTCTGCAAATCAAGAACCAACGCATGCTGCTGCCCTCTTGTTTCCAAAACTTCAGCAATTTTAGCAGCAAATACATCCATTTCATCATACAAACAAGTTCACCAAACCAGAAATTATTGACCCAAATCAAAACATGAAATTTTGTTTGCAGGATTAAGATGACAAATCTGATTTTTGATCGACAGAGAAAAGGAAAGTGCAGCAAAGTTTTTCGGCAATTCTTATCCGCAAAGCTTTCCACAGCTCCTAAACACACTCAAATTCAATATGAACTAAAGCAACGAGACAACCACCTAATCATCTCACTTTGCAACACAAAACTTTAGGATTTGAAGCACAAAATTCAGGTAGAGAAAGCGTGCAGCACTGGATATAAAACTGCTGCAATTTTGTTCCAACTTCCAACACCAAATTCAGATCCAATCACATACCTTAACCAAGTTTTCTTGATATAACATCCGAACTTAGAACTAAACAAACAAAATTTTGACAATCGAGCAAGCAAAGACATAGGAAGGAACTCAAAACGTAGAAATAATTGCTGCAACTAACCTTCACTTGACACATAAAGCTAACGATTTTTATGCCCTATCAATATAAATTTCTGTTATACTAGAATCACAAGCTGCAAAACAACATGCAAGCTCTCGGTTCCTCACTTTAGGTCCAACTCACATTTTTTTATATATCAAAATTCCCTTCAGCCACAAAATATTAGTCACGGCTTAAAACCAACATGCAACCCGTATTCAGCTACATGCATGATCAAACAAATAGCTACCCATAAGATTTAATCCAAAACCAATTTCGGATGTCATAAAAAAAACATCTAACCAGAATTTCATCCAATTCTCTCGGTTGGCATGCATGCAACCAGTTTTCTGTTTCATTTCCTTTTCTTGTTTAATTCGAACTGATTACCCTCGCGTATAGCATAATCATTTAGTTTCCAGCTAGCTAAACACATAACTAACTCAGATTATCATAAGTTGGTCAAATAAAGCTGCAAATTTCCAGCTTAAGCTCTCGGCAACCACAGTTCCTTCAACATCAGATTTTTCTGTGACTTAATCTAACATCTAACCACACAACCACCACATGCATGCTTATAATCAGCTTCATCAACCCATAAACAACTCATCTAAGTTCAGAAATTACCTTAGCTTGAAGCTCAATACCCTCGGCTAGCTGCAAAACAAATTTCCCTCCTCTCGGTCAGCCCAGAAATGCAGCCCGTCACTCCTCCTCTCTCTTGTCCAAGCTTGCGACTTTAGTTCCTCACAGTTTCTCGGCAGAAATAAATCTTCCGTTTCTACCTGGTGCTCAATCTACCGAGTTAAGGTTCCTTGCTGTCTAACTACTGCTCAGAAATTGCAGAGCTCTCTCTCTCTCTCTCTTGGTTGTGGCTGGAAGGAACCAGAAATGCTCCTCCACTCTCACTCTTTCTCACAGTTTCGAGTCTGCCGCAGAAAGGAAGCCTCGCTCTCTGTTTTTTTTTTTCTATTCCTCTCGGTCGATATTACCTAAGTAACTAATCACTCCAGCTCCTCATCAGTCGGTGGTGTCAATACCGAAGCTCTCCACTCCTCATCAGTCGGTGGTGTCAATACCGAAGCTCTCCACTCCACTTCTACTTCTCAGGTTCACACAACACTCACGGCTTTAGTGTTTTGAAAGAGGAAATGGTTTGACACTCACTTTTCTCTCTCGGATTGTGGCAGACAAATGAAAACCGAAGTGCTCTCTTCTGCTGTAGTGAGTTGGGAGTAGTGTGCATTAGTGATGATTGCACTTCGGCAGAAATGGAAATGTGTGTATGTCCTCCTGAGCTTCCGAAATGTTGTGGTAGAGGCTGGAAAGTGCTGGAATGCGAAGTGGAAATGGATTCGGCAGAAATAGAGTTGTGATTTTTCCTTTTTTCTTGATTTTGATTTTTCCTTTTTGACATTAATTGAATAAAACTGATAATAAAAATAGATAACTAACAACAAAAACAACAAAAAAAAAAAGTAATTTAATTAACATCGGGTAGAAACTAAATAAACTAGAATCAACAAAACACAATTTTCCATTTTCATCAATTTTCATCATTTTCCTTTTTTTTCTTTTCTCAACTTAATAATTTAACAAAAATAATAGTAAAACTAAATAAAAACAACAATTTTAATTACAAACACATCAAAATAAACAAACTAAAAATAACAAAATTACCATTTTCGATCTTTTCTTTCATTTTTCATTTTTCATCATTTTTTTCACAAGTTTTACGTTAAAACTTAAAACTAAAACTAAAACTAAAACGTGAACAAAATTAATATGACAAATAATTAGCAAATAAAAGACAAATAAAAAGGTAACAACTAAAATGCAGACAATCTAAAACAAAATCATGAATTAGATGCAACATACAAATTATTTAAAAATTTGGTGTCTACAGTCACTGTGAAAAATAAATATCATTTGCCACATTGATGAATTGTTTGATCAGTTGCAAGGAGCAGTGGTTTTTTCTAAATTGAATTTGAGACAGGGTTATTATTAGTTAAGAATTAAGCAGGAGGATATACCGAAAACTACTTTTAATTCCAGTTATGGACATTTCGAATTTTCAATGATATCTTTTGGTTTAACAAATGTTCCGACTGCATTTATGGATTAGATGCATCGACTCTTTAAATTTTATTTGGACCAATTTATCGTGGTACTGATAGATGATATCTTGGTATATTCTAAGACTCGGGAGGATCAAGAACGGCATTTGAGGATTGTTTTGCAAACTTTGAGAGAACATCAGTTATATGCCAAGTTTAGTAAGTGTGAATTTTGGTTGGAGCAAATTTCTTTTCTAAGGCATGTGATATCTAAAAATGGCATTTCTGTGGATCCAGTGAAAATAGAAGTCGTAATTGAGTGGAAACAGTTAGAAACCCCAATTGAGGTTTGTAGTTTCCTAGTTTAACAGGGTACTACCGTCGGTTCATCAAAGATTTTTTCAAATTAGCATGACCTTTAACCGATCTGACGAAAAAGTATGGTCAATTTGTTTGGAATTCTAAATATGAAAATAGTTTTCAAGAATTAAAGAAACGGTTAATTTCGGCGCCAGCTTTAGCCTTACCAAATGGGAAAGACAATTTCGCTATATATACCGACACCTCAAAAGAAGGATTAGGGCGTGTTTTAATGAAAAATGGAAGTGTAATTACCTATGCCTCTAGGAAATTAAAACCCCATGAGTGGAATTATCCGACTCATGATTTGGAATTGACCGCTGTAGTTTGTACTGTGACGCCCCAAAAGAAATTTCTGGGGTTTATTTTATTTAATCGCCCGCCTTTTCTACATTTTCTTTATTAGAAAAATTCCCCAGATAAAGTTTATGAGCAAAGATAGTTTTAAAATGATTTTTCTAATATCGGTTAGTTTTTGAGAAATTATAAGCGTATTTTGGACGTGGGACCCGCTAGTGCGGTAAATGCATTATATTTTTGACAACTTGTTGAAATTTTGTATTAAGTGATATTATTTTACAAGGTGTTAAGATATTTGTATTGGAGAGACAAAAAGATAAGTTTTAAACCTAAAGGTGACAAGTGTCACCATAAGATTTAGTCTTGAGTTTGACTACTATTCATAACTTTACCATTTAATTAAAATTGGCCAAAAATCTCTTCATTTTACAAGCTTCTTGGCCGAATTTTCTTGCTCAAAGAAAGAAAGAAATGCTCTCAATTTTCTAGTCTCCAATCTTGCCCAATCTTTCAATTAAACCGTTTAATCTTCCAATTACTCCATAAAACCTCTTAGTTTGGTGGAGTTGAACTTGGTTATGAAGTTGTTTGGAAAGCTAAGGTGACTAGTTGCTCTCTTTCTTGTGTTGCTAAGGTGAGTTGTGAAGGACCCCTCTCCTTCCTCTAATGATGTTCAATTCATGATTAGTGGTGGTATGAGATGCAATATTATGGATTATTTCTTGATTTGTGGTTGAGGTGATGAAGTTTTATTATTTTTGGGAATTTTTCTGTTTTAATATGAACATGATTGTGTGACTATCTATGATGATTGGAAATGGTATATAATGACTCTAGAAGGTGGAAAAAGTGGTTAATTGCAAACAATTTCTGTTTTGGAAGAAATTTTGGAAAGTTAGGGTTTATGAAGGAACATTCTGCCTGAATTTATAGCTCCTATTTAGAGGCCAAATTGGCCTTGACTTAAAACATAAAAGTTGTAGGGAATGACATTTTAGAGGTGCCTACAAAATTTCAGGTCAATCGGAGGAGCGTAGCTTGTGAAAAGTCAAAATTACCCTTGCTGTTCTGGTTTTACCCGAATGTAAGAATTGCTTCTGTAATTAGTTGTTTTAGTTGGGATTTCTTCCGAATGGGTTGTTGAGGTCTTCTGATGAAATGTAGCCCTGTTTATTAGCTTTCAGTTGGTTTTGGAATTTCTGGATTTGGACTTGGATAACCTGATTTATGATGTTTCCGCTAGAATGCGTTCTGTGAATCTGTTTTTGTGATTCTGGTGTAGTATCTTGCATTTTTGACCTGGTTACACTCGAAACTGGGTTGAGTGACCTTCTGTAATATTGTAGCCCTATCTCTTAGCTTTGAAACGGTGGGTCTTGTACCTTCATCCGACAATCCTAGTGCCTTTGGTACCATTACCGCAAAATGACTTCAAAACTGTTTTTCTGGTTTTGAGCTTAACTTTCATTTCCGGACTTTTCCCTAGCTTGACTTGTACTAGTACTACTTGGAGCTTGCTGAATGGCTATTGGATGAACTTGTTGTTGTGTGTGTACCTTTCGGACTGGCTGAGAAAATATAATGAAGCCATGATGGCTGGAAAAGTTAACAAATTTAGTGGAAGTGCTGTCCGAGCTTTGAAAGGACTTGATTACATTGAGTTTGTGATCTAAGATTTGGATTTGAGCAAGGCAATGTTATATGATGGATGATTCCTGAGCCGTGGAGGTGAGTGACCTCAAACTATTTCTAAAGTTACTTATGAACCGTTTGCTGCATTATTTACTTTTGAACTGTTTCCAAAGTTACTTTTGAACCGTTTTCTTGCATTATTTACCTTTAAACTGTTTTCAAAGTTACTTTTGAACTGTTTTCTTGCATATCATGCGTGCTTGCATATGAGTGTTCCTTGTTTGCTGTATTCTTTGACTTATTGGCTTGTTATTATTGATTGATAATGTGTTAAGTGCTTTCAATGATTGTTAAAACGAGTTTTCTAGGCGAGTGTGTACTTTATCGCACTCGACCTAAATACATGTGAAATTTTCATGATTAATGATTAAATACTACTTGCGCATGAATGTAAGTCTTTTGGGCTGAACTGGCCATTGCCCCTTGTTACCGGTCGTCTCGAGCCAGAAGCGGATTCGGTCGGGCGATTAGGGACCTGGGTGAACGTTTGGTATACTCGAATATTACCTTGAAGTCTGGTGGAGCCCGGCCAATGGCTGGGAAGGGGGTGAATGAAATGCATGATCAAATGTGCGGGGATTTCATTTAAAAAAAAAAAAACAAATGCTTTTCAAAAGATTGAAGGAAGGAGGAAATGTCAGGAGAACGAGCACGCGCGCGAACATTTGGCTCCTTGTGAGCCCGTATCCTTTCAATGTATGTGTTATTATTGCTTTCCATTGTACATGTTTCTTGAATTATTGATACTCCATATTTAATGTTTTGTAAATGTTGTAATTGTTTCTGGACTTATCATTTGATTTATGACATCATTGAAATGAACTATTGTTAAACCGATTTGATTACTGATTTTACTGGTTACTCGCTGAGCTTCTAACTCACCCCAAAACTATTTTATTCCCCTCCACAGGGCTCAAGGCGGAGGAAGGCTTGTTGTGCTTATTCACGTGATTGGATGGCTTATATCTTGTACAGTTTGGATTTGGAATCATTTTATGTATAGTTGGGAATTGTTTCCGCTTCGCTTATGACATGTAATTTTTGGAGAATTTGATGTATATTAGAGATTTATATTGTAATATTTGAGGTTTATTCTTGTAATTCATTTGAGAATTGTAGTGAACGACTGAGTCCCAGCGAGAGTTGGGCAGGCGGTCCGCCGAACCCTTTGGTTTGCCCTAGGGGGAGGTGGGGCTGTCACATGTACCCTAAAGAAATGGAAACATTACTTATATGGAGTGATTTTTGAGATTTATACCGACCATAAGAACTTGAAATATCTATTTTCTCAGAAGGATCTAAACTTGAAACAGCGTCGATGGGTGGAATTTCTTGAGAATTATGACTGTACAATTAGTTACCACCCGGGAAATGTCAACGTCGTAGCAGATGCTTTAATTCGAAATGTTCAGGTGGCTGGATTAATGATTACGGAATGAAATTTGTTGAAAAAAGTGAGTGAATGGAATTCGTGGTTGGACCAACAGAGAGTAATCTTGGAAAATATCACGGTGTAATTTGATTTGTTGGACCGAATTAAAGAAGCTCAGAAGAATGACCAGATGGTACAAAAATGAGTAGACAAAGTGCAACAAGGGGAAATACCAGACTTTAATGTGAGTTCAGAGGGTATTTTGAAATTTCGTGATCGGGTAGTGGTGCCGCAAGGTGAAGTGCTAAAAAGGGACATTTTGAAAAAGACACATCGATCTAAGTATACAGTATATCTCGGGAGTAGTAAAATATACCAGAATCTGAAAGAACTGTATTAGTGGGATAACATGAAGAAGAAAATTGCTCAGTTTGTCCAAAAATGTTTAGTGTGTCAACAAGTAAAATCTGGACATCAGAAACCCTTAGGTCTTCTGCAACTTCTTGAAATCCCTGAGTGGAAATGGGAACATGTTACCTTGAATTTTGTATCAGGGTTATCCCGCACCCAGAAAGGTTATGACGCCGTCTGCAACTTCTTGAAATCCCTGAGTGGAAATGGGAACATGTTACCTTGAATTTTGTATCAGGGTTATCCCGCACCCAGAAAGGTTACGACGCCGTTTGGGTCATAGTTGACAGGTTGACCAAGTCTTCTCATTTTTTACCTATCAATATGAGATACTCCTTGGAAAAATTGGCCCAACTGTACATGGATGAAATAATGAAATTGCATGGGATCCCAGTGAGCATTGTTTCCAACCGAGATCCACGGTTTGTGTTTCGTTTCGGACAACAGTTACAAGAAACCTTGGGGACCAAGTTGAACTTTAGTACCACTTATCGTCCCTAAACTGATGAACAGTCAGAGAGAACCATTCAAACACTTGACGACATGCTAAGGATTTGTATTTTGAATTTTGATGGAAGTTAGGGACAGTATATGGCATTAGTTGAATTTGTATACAATAATAGTTATCACTCCTCCATACAAATGGTACCGTACGAAACTCTCTATGGAAGAAAGTGTCGATTACCAATACATTGGGATGAAATAGAGGAAAGAAGGGTTTTAGACCCAATCGTAGTATTATAGATCGAGAATGCCTATGAGAAGGTAAAGGTGATATGTCAGAGGCTTCAGACATCGCAAAGCCAATAGAAGAATTACACAGATAATCAACGAAAGGATTTGGAATTTGAAGTTGGGGATAAAGTATTTTTAAAATTTACACCACTTCGAAGTTTCACAATGGAAAAAGGAAATAAACTTCAACTGAAATACGTGAGACCTTTCAAAATTCTTCAACGAGTAAGAAATATGACATATCGGTTAGAATTACAATCGAATCTATCCAGGATTCATAACGTATTTCACGTTTCTATGTTAAAGAAGTATCATCCAGACCCCATTCATGTATTGAACCCAGAAGAAATTGATTTTGACGAATATCTGATTTATGAAGAAAGACCGATACAGATCTTAGATCGAAAAGTAGAGAAATTGAGGACTAAACGAATACCTTTGATAAAGGTTTTGTCGAGAAATCATGATATAGAAGAAGTTACTTGGGGAGTGGAAGAGGAAATACGGGCAAAGTATCCTGAGCTATTTAATAATCAAGGTGAGAATTTCGAAAACGAAATTCTTTTAAGCGGGAGAGAGTGTAAGAACCTTCACTTAAAAATATAAATTCTCCTAAATCACTTGCATTGCCCTAAGACTAAATAAATTGTAACATTTCGTTGCATTGCATTGTATTGCCTTTCTACATGAATTGTAACGTCTCCTTGAATTGGTATCATTTTATTTCACTATATGCACTAGAACCAAATCCTTTTAATTATGTTTGAGATCTTATATGAAAGTTTAAGGGTGCTAATTAGACATTTGAAACATTTGGAGGGAAGAAACATTATTTGGCAAAATTTAAAAGAAGGATTGGCCAAGATAGGGCCAAGTGTCAACGTCCCAACCACTCAAACAAATTGACCAAGGAAATTAGCAGAATTTAAACCTTTTGGCTCCATTTTTTTTTGCTTGGCCGACCCTCTTGAGCTCCAAAGAGAGAGAAAAATTTCATTTTTCTTGCTTGAAACCCTAACTTGGACTTTGAAGAAAACCAAAAAGAGAAGAAATCTTAGTTAGTTTGAGTAAACTATCTTCAAGGCTTGCTTGTGATTTAAGCTTGGAACTCTTGCTTTAGTGGACTTTTGGGCGGTTCAAACTTCATTTAAGAGAGGTAATTGATCCTTAAACCCTAGTTTTACTGTTTAATATCAAGTGTTTAAAGTATTGATGATAAACTAGAAGTTGGGTTGATGTTGTTTGTGGTTAAATTCTTTGAGCTAAGTAAGTGGAAGTAAGGTTGGATGTATGGCATGCCATGTGTTAGATTCTTTACCTAAACTTTGTTTGTGATTTTCCTTGATGTATTAGCATGTTAATGAACCCTCTTAAAGTTAGAAATAACTCTTGGAATGTTGGTTATGTTAAAAATAATGAAAGGATGAGTTTGGTGGTGAATGTGAACTTGGGACTGTTCTCTTTTCTCCTTGCTGGCCAGCCATGGATTGGAGGTTTTTTCTTGATTTTTGTGACTTATTGAACCTTAGTTAAGCTTAAGAAACTTCGCTAAACATTGGTTTAAACTTGTGTGTGAATTGAGGTGAAATGGGGCAAGTAAATTGGGTGATTTTGTCAAAGTCCTGAGCTGATCAGAGTAGGAAAATCAATCAATTTCCCCGGACTTCTGGTATTAATAGGAGCTGAACTAGAGTATGCATTTTATGCCATTGGAAAGCCCTTCGAATCTAGTTTCCAACGCCACCAATGACGTGTGATTTTGACTTTTCCATAGTAAGATATAACCATTTTCCTGAAACTGCGTGCGAGCGACTGTTATTGTGAGAACCCGTAATTTTCTCATTTTCTAGGGTTTATTCTCTTTACTGGCATGTTTTTCTACATTTTCGTTATTAAGAAAATTTTCAGATAATTTTTATGAGTTAATATAGTTTTTAGATGATTTTTCTAGTATCGGATAGTTTTTGAAAAGTTAAGAGTATATATCGGACGTGGGACCCGCTAGTGCGAAAAGTTCGGAAAAATTCGGCCAGTTAGGTTAAGTTTTGGATACTGGGTTTAATTTATCGGGTGTTATGAGATAATTAGAGGTTATCAAGTGGATTGGTGTGAGAGAGACAAAAGGTTAGGTATGCAATTAAGGAAAGTGACATGTGTCACTTAGAGGTTAATTCTTACTTTTGACTACTATTCACCCTTTTACCATTTGTTTAAAATAACTCAAAAATTGACCAAAAATCACTCAAAATTTGCTTCTTGTGGCCGGCCATCTTCAAGCAACAAGACAAGAAAAGCTCTCCAATTTCTTTGCTCCAAACTTGCTCAATCTTCAATTTCCACCGTTTAATTTTGGGTTTGCTCCATAAAACCTCTCCACTTAGTGATTGTGAGGTGATTGGTGAAGTTGTTTGGAAGGCTAAGGTGTTGAATTGCTTCCTTTCTTGTCTTATAAGGTCAGTGACTAAGGGACTACTCTTGTCTTTCCAATAATGCTTAATTAGTGACCTATGTGAGTTAAAGTAATGATTTTTGGTGTTATTTCATGATTTTGGTTGAGATTGATGACATTTTCTATTTAATTATGATATTTATGTTTTAATATGATTGTTATGGTGTGGCTATGTATGATGATTGGAAATGATCTAGAATGAAGCTAGAAGGTGTAAATGGTGGTTAATTGCAGGAAATTTCTGCTTTGGAAAGAAATTTTGAAAGTTAGGGTTTCATTTCCCCTCATTCTGCCTGGCACTGTTCATCATAGTTAGAGGCCGAATTAGCCTTGGGTTAAAACATGAAAGTTGTAGGGAATGATATTTTAGAGTTGCCTACAAAATTTCAGGCCAATCGGAGTAGCGTAGCTTGTGAAAAGACCGAAATACCCCTGCTACCCTGTTTTCACCCGAACTTGAGAATTGCTTCTGTAATGGGTTATTATGGTTGGGAATACTTTGGAATTGGTTGTTGAGGTCTTCTGAATAAATGTAACCTGATGTCTTAGCTTTTGAATGGCTTTGGAATCACTTAATTTGGACTTAGGTAGCCTGACTTACAGTTTATTAACCAGAATGCGGTTTGTTCACCTGTTTTTGCGGTTCTGGTTTAGTATCCTGCATTTTTAGCCTAGTTTCACTATGAACTGGGCTGAGTGACCTTCTATAACATTGTAACCCTATCTGTTAGCTTCGAAACGGTGTATCTTTTACTTCCATCCGATAATCGTAGTACCAATGGTACCAAAACCGCAAAATGATGTCAAAAACTATTTTTTTGGATTAGAGCTTAATTCCATTTCCGGATTTCCCTGGTTTACTCTAGTGCTTATACATTCTAGTGGAACCTTATTGTGGTGGTATGTGGATTTGGTTATGACTTGTAATTGAGTCTTATTATGCTTATTTGAATGTTCTAGGACGTGACGGTGGTCCAAGACGCTCTTTGAGCGGAAATTGATGAAATTTCACTTGCTTGCTTGGTGAGTGTACTACTCACTTGTTGTTTATAATGTGGCTTTGGTATATGTGAACTTGATGCCTTGAAAGCTTATTTGCTCCATTGAAATTGATTAAGTGAGGGTGTACTTGATCGCCCTCACCCATTTGGTATCTCATATGACTGTCTACTGTTTCACTGTAATGATTGAATGATACATGAAATACTGAATTTGGTTCATGAATTTGGTGTCGCTTGGATGAGTATCCAAAGACCATTACTGATACTATTGAACTCAACCCCATTGGTAGTCGATTGGATCGAGCCGGCGAGGGCTTGGTCGTGAAAATTGACGAGCCATGGGGACTGTTATATGGAATCTTGTCTCGAGTATTACCAAATTTCTACTGTTTGGAGTTCGGGCCCGGTAGGGGTATGTTGGGTGGAAGGAATGGAAGTAAAGTGGAGTCTACGGATGGTTACTTTGTAAACATTGACGGAGGGTCAATGAAGTCCGATCAAGTATACGAGCGAGGAAAGTGGCTCTTGAGAGCCATCCGTATCCTTTTACCTAGTTAATGTGTGATCTTGGTTTATTTCTTTCTTGACCGCTTTATGCCTATATAACTTGGTTGCTTGAATGATAGTATACCACTGGGCGTAAGCTCACTCTGTCCCTTTTGTTTTCCTTACAGGAAAATAAATACTTTTGGACTGGATTTGATAGTTGGTTGCCGAATTAAGCTAGATGGACATATCTTTTGTATAGCTCATTGATTGAAACCCTAAATGTACTTTTGGGTCCGTTTTCTCTTTTGATTTGGCAAACCGTACATGTATCAACTTTTGTATGCCACTTTGGATTGTATATGCTTAATTTCAACGTATAAATGTTTGATTGATGTTGGGTGAGAATTCGGACAGATTCGGATTTCAAACAGCGAAACAAATTTTTTTTGCAGCCAGATTCTGACGTGGCAGTTACTGTCCATGACCGGCTCCGATTTCATTTTTTTATTTTGTGATTTTGACTTGTTTACGTGCGTTTGTATGTTCCGGAACGTATTAGATCGCTCTAAACTGAACCGTTAGTCCTGGTGAGAGTTGGGCAGGCAGTCCGCTAACCCCTTTGGTTCGCCTTAGGGGAAGGTGGGGCTGTCATAGTTATACCCGAGAAAACCCTTTTGAACTTGAATGAGATTTTCCTTTTGCTCAACTTTCTTGAACTTGTTAAACTCATTTTCTTATGACATTTTCCTACATTTTTTGTCTAATTTGCATGGTAAATTGAGTCCATTAACGACCCACTTGGTTACCTAGTGAACTTATGTTTGGGTTGAAAAATGAATCTAGGATATTAACGACTTTTACTCGTTGCCCTAGGACTGGGAAACGAAGGTGAGGGTAACCACGGGACTTGACAGACAAACTCTACATTTCTTAATAGGTGAGTGTTTCATTGCCTGTTATCTGTCTATGTGAGATATCTGAATATTTGGTTTGTAATTATTTGATCTAAACATTTGATTTGACAAACTTGACGTGAGCGTGTACTTTATCACACTCGACGTCTTTCAATTTTACTGAGGCTCTGTATACTGATAATTTAAGATGTGATTTTCTCTATATTTGACTATACGTCGTTTGGGTGATATCCTATCGACTACTGTGACTGTTTGGGTACCCAATTTCGTAGGTGAGTCGGTTGTATCGACCTAGCAAGGGTTTGGTCGAGAAGGCCGATGAACCCTTGGGACAATTTACTGAAATCCGGAAATTGGTATATTCGAGTATTACCTAATTATACTATTTGAGGTGTTCGGGCCCGATAGGGGGCGACTGGTGAACGGAATTTGGAGAAAATGGTGTTCTACGGACATTAAATTCTTTACATACAAACGTTGACGGAGAGTCAACGGATTCTCGATACGATCAAATTTAAGTGGATTTGGCTTTTGGAAGCCACCCGTATCCTTAAATTGAATTGTGATTAAATTGTTCCAGTATTATACTATTTTTACTTGTTCATATTACGCCTCTAATTGGTTCTGTGCCTACATGTTTATTTGGAATCTCACTGAAATTTAGCTCACCCTACTCCCTTTTGTTTTCCTTAACAGATCTGTGCTGGGGCTGTTGTCAAGATCCTGTGCAGTCTTAAATCTTATCTTGAACTTGTACTTTGGGTTGTAATCCTTTTATTTACAAGACTTTATCTTTGACTCTCGTAAGTTTGAATTTGTAAGTTTGGCACTTATTATGTAAATTAAGTTTGGGATTGTAAGTTTGACATTTAACTCTATATTCTAAATTTGGGAAGTTGGTATATTTCCCTTATGGGTTGTAACCTTTACTTCAAAGATATTTCGTTAGTTTTAATGGGTTGCTGGTTCATTAGTTGACTGAGTCCCGGCGAAAGGTGGGCAGACAGTTCGCTAATCTTTAGGGTTCGCCTTGGGGAGAGGTAGGATTGTCACACTTTCTCTTACTTTCATTATTTTTTTTTTCTCACATTGAGGACAATGTGAAGTTTAAGTGTGGGGGAAGGAAATATTTGAACTTGCATTCTAGTGATATGTGATGATATTTTGTAGATTTAAATGCATAAGAAATGTTTGAATTGTGTTTGAAAAGATTGCCATGTGGATAATTGTCTTGAAATTGAATTTGTTGGCAGGGAGTTTCGTCCATTTATAAGGAAAAACTCTGTCAAAATTTTTCCAAAATCTTTTTCAATATTTCACTATGGGCCAAAAATTTTTCTTGAAATTGGCAGGGAGTTTCGTCCATTTATAAGGGGAAACACTGTCAAAATTTTCTGAAATCTTTTCCAATATTTCACTATGGCCCAAAATTTTTTGCAATTTTTGTCTTTGTTTTAAAAAAGGGCCAATTTGTTCTAACTTTAAGTGCTCAAATTCTTTCACTTGTTGAAACTTTATATGTATTTTGGAAGATTTATTTCTCATTTGACATGGAAATAGTTATTATGCAATTAGGATTTTTGCATTTTAGAAAATATATCCTGTAAAGCAGGGAGAATTATGCCTATAATTTTGCATGTTTAATGAAATTTCTCTTTACCTAATTTTGCAAGTAAGTGATTGATATAAGTCAATAAAAGCTATACTCTTCCTTTGATTATTCTTATATATTTGCTTCGAGGGAATGTCTATTTATTGTCTTTTACTTTAAAAAAAAAAGAAGAAAAAGAAAAAAGAGAATAAGAGTTTTTGGTATACTCCAATGATTCTTGTCCCAAGTAACCGGGGTTGGCATTTACAAATGTCTATACTCGCGTAAAAAGATGCTTGAATTAAAAGTATGCATAACAAGTTGAATAAGTGAAATGTTGAGTAACTAGGGATTTTCATCTAAAAGTGTCGATTTTCGTGTCAAAAGACATTGTCACTATTTGAATAAAAATTATCATGAATAAGTCCCTCTTAGTTGTGAAATTTGAGAAATAGATGATTTTGGGAAGAGAATAGCTATAAATTGACTATATGATTTGCTTATTTGTGAAATTAAGTTATGGTGAGAGATTAAGTTCAACTTGTTAAAATTAGGGTATAATTATGTTTCCTTTACTTGATATTATGAGTATTTAGTGTAAATTGAACAATTGTATAATGATTGTTTGTCAAATCATGAGGAATTAAATTTGAAAAAAATGCATATAATGTTTCACCTCTTGAATTATTGTAGTTGATTATGTGTGGATTGTTTGAGAACAAGCAATGATTCAAGTGTAGGGCAGTTGATAAGTGACTAAATTGAACTATATTTGAATGATATTTTATGCTATTTTCAGTCACTTTGGCAGTACTATAGGAAGAAAATGGATCATTTTGTCTATAATTAGTGCAAAACGCTCTTAAGTGATTAAATGAGATTTATATCCATTTTTACTTGTATTTTGTCCATAATTTTTTTTATAGGAATTGGAAATAGACTTCATTTGGATGAAAAAGGAAAGTTAATAGTTTTGACACGTTTTCGTATTTTGGCTATAACTTGAGCTACAATGATTAGATTAAGATGATTTTTGAACTATTTTGAAGATAAGAGATAGATCTACAATTCATGTGAAGACATAGAAATCCAGTTTAAAGATTTTCCAGGTCAAAAAGCCGAATTACAGTAGCCAATTTCTATGGTCGAAACTGAAACAAGGCATTGAACAGTCAAGGGTATTTCAGTCATTTATCAGCCTACACAGATCCAAATGAGGTGATTTTGATGTATTGGAACATTAACTCAAAGGGATACAATTTTTATGTTTTGATCAAGAGTTGATTCAGCTCCAATCATCGAGAAAAGTTCAGTTGAAGTTGATGCAAAATTGGAACGACGTTGAAGACTGAACAGAAATTGCGAAGAAAGGCAAGGAAGCAATCCGGCCGGATTATGGCCGAATTCCGGTCAAAAATGGCTGCTCTCCACTTGCACAATTTGTTTCCTCCTCCAATAATTCCCAATTATTGATAGACGTGTGACAACCACTTTTGCAGCTGTAAAAGGAATGTTTGAAGCCTCATTTCTTGAATAAATTCATATATAAATAGCCATGGAGTTGCAAGATTAAAGGGAGCTTGGAGAGTGCAAGAAATACCACAAAAATATAGTTCTTGCATTTTCATAGTGTTAGGTTAGTATAGTATCGGATAGTTTAACTAGTAGTTCATCCTTTTTATTTATTAGCCAGGCAAAAATAAAGAAGGAGATGAAGATGGAGGAGATGAACTCATGTGATAAGAATTACATTTCTTTCCAAACTATTTATCTTTTGTACTTGATTCTAAGTTTAGTTAATATACAAGTTTTGGATTTTATATTTATTATGTGTCTCTAAAGTTTATGCCTTGGGTTTGGTTAAATTTTCTACGATTGTTAGACTTTATTATTTGGTTATTTGATACTATTGTTTTGAGCAAGTTACTTAGCTCTTTAAATTATGATTATCTTGGTACCATTAATTGTGATTATCAAAAGATGTTGTTTCTTCAATGAAAATTGAGATTTAACACTAGTTCAAGAAGTGATAAATTTAGGAAGTTCACTCACGAGAGTAAAATTGCACCCTTGTGGCTTTAATAATTCATTTCATATAATTTCATAGAGGCAATTAACTTATAGCTAATGTAAAAATCACGAGAGTAGGTATGGATTAGTTATAAGTAGAGGTGATTCACTATGAGAGTAGGTTTCACATGCATAAGGAAATTACGCTATAACTAGCTAAGATAATAGTACTCAATGATCCAAAAATAACACTTGCATGAGTAGTTAGAGATACCATAACCTAAGGAGCTTTTATTTGTTATTTTCTTGCATAAGTTAGCATAGTTTTGTTTCTCTTAATTCATTGATCGTCTAAATAATAGAGAAACTTTAGTAGTACTGGTAATTGTCCAATCTTCCTCGTGAGATCGATCTAATATATGCCCTAAACTACTAATTTGACCTATATACTTACAGTAAAACGGATATATTTCGGAATTAAATTTGTACTTATATAAAAAAACCCATCAAACACCAAATCACAAAATTTAATACTTTATTCAATGACTATTAAGCAACTTATATAAGTACAACATTTTTAAAATTATCAATATTAGAAATTTCTTTTGTTATTAGTTGTACAATGATATAAAAATAATTTAAGAGTAGGAAAAACTAAGTGAATTAAAGAGGTGAGAGTGAATGATGTATACAAAGATAAGCCATGTTGTCTCTAATAATATTTGATATTTTTTGTGTCATTTTATTAAGTAAAAAACAGAGATGGACTGCTTGTATCTTTTCTTGAGTGCAAATATCATTTGTTTTTTCAGTTTGTTTGGTCTGAGTCTTCAAAAATATTTTTGTTTTGTTGAAAGAACAAGAAAAAGAAATGAATGTTTAATATATCAGCCTTTACAACTTGAATAGTTTCATGTCAATCTAATTTGCCTTGCCGGCAAATTGGTTAGTTCTTAATTAACACTAAATACGTGAAGATAAATTTTGTCTGGAATTAGTCCAAAAATTACATTAAAAAAATAAAAATAAAAACAAATAGATTTAGTTACTTTGTAATAATCCCTTTATATATAACTTTATAAAGGAGGCATACTACAATTTACACCTGAATGACAAAAGCCTTCGAAGTCAACTATTATGGACAGGGGGTTAAACAAATAAGACTTAGGGGGTGTTTGGTTTGAGGGTATGGGATTCAAGATTTGGAATGATATCCATTTTAAGTGTTTGGATAATAGGTTTGGGATTGAAGATTTTGGAATGAATTCTAAAAAGTTAGCAACTCTCCATTCCTGAGTGATTTAGTGGGTTTTGTTAATTCCTATATTTGATTCCAAGATAATTTTTATAAAATATTTTTTTTATCCACTCACCCTTTCACCCTCATCCCGTCATCCTCCCTCTAGTCTTCCCCATCACCTCCCACCACTTGTCTCCTCCTCCATGGCATCTAAAAATTTTTCTTGTTGCCATCACTGAACATCACAAAAACTTCCACCTTCCCCCTCACTAGTATCACTCCTTCCTCACCCTCAAAATTCAAACCCTATGTGAGGACCTCGAAAATATGCCTACAGATATATATACGTATAAAAATAAAGGTGTACTTACGTATTGCCTTTGCATCTTGGACTTGTAAGAAATTCTACTCCTAACCTTATTCGTTTCGTTCTTAAACAAGCAAGGGAAAAATATATATATATAAATACATAATATAAAATATATGTACTGCACCTGCATTTTTAAACTGTTAATAAACTTCATATTTCTCTTTATTTGATTTTAATTAAGTACGTAAAAGTAGTTTTACGCTACAAACAGCTTAATTGTGCAAAATATTAAAATTATTTGATCCTTGCCATTATAAACTAATACTTTTTGGAGTAAATTATTTTAATGCCTTGAGGATAATTCTTTGAGTTCCGATAGCCAAGTCTAAGCGTTAATAATATTAAGTGTTAGCGGAAATCCTTTACAATTACATTCAGAACATTTAAAATCTCGATAATTGAACCTTCGCAAGAATAAAATACTAGTAGGCTAACAAATTTCATTTGAAGTAAAAATGTTGGAATTAGCTTATGAATGAAAACCCTGAAAAATATATATATATAAACCAGTGCATATTTCATTTGCATTTCTTTTATTCCTTAATAATTTCCAGCATTACTGTCACTTGTTTCCAAATAAGTTCGTAAAAACACCTTTCATGTGACAAATAATATAATTTTCCTAAGTTATGAATTTTCTTGATTTTGCTAGACTAAATTAATACATCTGGAGTTAGAATAATTTATCGCCTTAAAATAAAATGCTAAAATACTTAGTTTTCTTTATGTTGAAAATTAATGCTACCTGAGTAGATTAATTATATAAAATTTCTTGAATTCCAATAATTAATTCTAATCAGTGAATAACGTTAAATACTAATAAGAATGTTCACTTTAAGACAAAGCCAATAAATTTTAGATAAACATGATACAAGTATACTAAACATACTTAAGGCATGAAAATTACGATAATTAAAGTCTTGCAGGATTAGTGTATAATTCGACGTTTAAATCACGTTTGGGGTAAACTTTGAATTTGATTAGAACTAAGGACCCAAGGAGATAATTGGTGAAAATGTGAAAGGACTAAACCACCCTTGAACTACTCCAAAAATCACCATGCAATTCCAAAACCGTAAACCATTCTTTCTTCCTTCTCCAAAACCGCGGCACCATATTTCTACCTCATTCCTATATCACAAACCACCATTCCCATTTTCTCTGCACAAACTCATCCAGACCACAACCACAAACATTTCCTCTCCAGCCTCCACCTCGTGAATATTGACTGAGAGAGAGTGAGAGGCCGAGCTGCACTCTGCAAGCCGAGAGGAAAGGAAAGAAAAGAAAGGAAATCGCGCGAGCTGCAACCTGTCCGTTCTGTCCGTAAGCTAAAGAGGAGAAAGGAGGGAGGCTACGTGAGCTTTATCCCTTGCTGCAACCTCAACCAGCTACAAAACAACCTCAGAACCCAACACCATCACAGCAGCAACCAACCTGCAGCCACAAGCGAGCCGAGAGCCGAGAGGGAGAACAGAATTTTTCTTTTCAGATTTCTTGTGCGTGAGCTAAGTTGTTTCTGAGGTAATTGCTGGGCTATATTAAGTTAACTTTTAGTAGATGAAGCCATATCAGAGCTGCATGTGTTGCTTGTGAAGTCGGTTGATGAAACCAGGACACCAGAAAAATTCTGTTTTGAAAAGAAAATGGTTGGCCGAGAATCGATTAAGAAATGCATGATGAAATCTGCTTTGTTGTGGTAATCAGAACCTGAAATTATGATTAGCTAACTTAAACTTGGATGATTAATATGATTAAGGCCTTGCATGTTAACTCTGTGCAGCCGGATGATGAATCAAGAAACATAAGAAATTCTGTTTTTATGAATTGTTGCAGCCGAGAGCTTGTCCTGTATTTTACAGCTTCATTTGATTCAATTTTGTTGTTTTGAGTTTGTAACCATGATTAACTAGTTAATAACATGATAATTGAGCTTTGCATGTAGCTAATTAATGGGTTTAAATCAGAAAAATAAAATGAATTAGAAATCTGCTACACGTGTGTTCGACCGAGGCCAAGCTAAACAGAATTTCTGGATTTGTTTTAGATGAGTATAATTGTTGTTTGAATCTGGATTTGATATGGAAATCTTTACTAGCTAGCTACGTGTTTGCATGTCCTAATGGAGTACTTAAAACTCTGTTTTAACCAAAGAAAATCTTGTTTTAGAACCATTGTTATTGCTGGAAATTTTGAGAAAAAGCCGTGAGGTTTAAACCTGGAAATTTTGGGGTTTGTAATCATGGTTTAAATTCAACTCTTGAACTGGAAATGTTCATTGTTTAGCTAAGTAATTGCGTGAGGAAGTTGAGAGTTTAATAGCATGTTTTAACCGAGAAAATAAAATGAAAACAGAAAGTTTCTTCATGCATGATTCATCCGTAGCTTGCTGGACAGATTTCTGGAATTTTTGGGATGTTTAAACTTGTTATTCGAATTCGATTTTGAACCAGAAATGTTAATTAGTTAGCCAAAGGTTCACATGATGAATTTGAGAATCTAAAACCATGTTTTAACCAAGGAAAAGTTGGATTTATAAAACTCTAAGTGCTGGAAAAGTATTGATAGCCGAGGGGATGAACCAGAATTTTCAGTTTGTCTTTGGAAATTTTAATTGGTTTCTGGAAATTTATTTTATTCTTCCCTTGGAATATAATGGATTAGTAATACATAAGAGATGTAAATTTTAAGTTGTTTGGCAATGAAATATTGGATATATTGAAAGATTGAACCAAAAATGTTGATATCTAAAGGCTAGAATTTCTTTTGTGATAGCCGAAGATTGAATTGGAACCTCAGCTTGGTTTTGAAATTTTCTTTGAAGCGTAATGGTTGGAAGTGCCTGGAATATGTTGTTTTGGAGTTCTATAAGAAATGAATGGATGGTTTGAATAAAAACCTTATGGTGTTAAAAGAGAAAAAGGAGTTTTTCACAAGTGAAAAATGAGATTTCAGATTTTCGGATTTTACTGACCAGTCTCAGTAAAATGCTTATATCTTGGTGTAGGAAAATCCGATTAAGGTGCCGTCAGTGGCATTTGAAACTAGATTCATGGGCCTTTGTTCTGTAGAAATTTCATATTTTTCCTCCATATGTACTGCTGTCCGTGACTCCTCAAAGTAGACTGTCCTGCTTGAATGTCCTGTTTCTTTATGAAACTGAATTTTTGACTTGGATCGAACATTTAGCTTATTTGTGGTTTGAATTCTTGATTGAATTGTGGTTGGAAGTGATTGATGTTGTCAAGGGCTAATGATTGATGAAGCCCTTGGCCATTTGAATGGTTTTATAAATATTAAAGAGTGATGAACTTTGATTGCTGGAATTTCTTGAAGGCCTTACCTTCATTTTTGTTTTAGTTAAGATGTGATATGAGCTTGCCAAAACCAAGTGCTAATGATTGACGAAGCCTTGGTTATTCGTTTTATTCTTGATCAGAATTGAATCTGTTGAAACCTAGGGCTAATGATTGACGAAGCCCTAGTGAGATTTCTATTCGAAATGTGAGTTGGTTATATTGACAAATCTGAAATATTATGTGCTTGTAAATCGAAATTGTAAGGAATCCGTTTTGGTCTTGTGCACTTGAGGAAGTTTTAAGCAAGCTATTTAAATATATCTTCACTCTAGTATGGTTCGATAAAACTTAGCACTGTATGTTAAAGTTAGAAATTTCGTATAGGGATTTTCTAAACCTTGCCAACTCGATATCTCTCCTTTAAGCGTAAACTAGCCTTATTACTTTTAGAAAATGATTTCACTAGTTTTAAAACCCTAAGTCTTGATCTATTTCCTTTTCTTTCCTTAAAATTGTCCCTGGCTAATTGTCTAGAGGAAAATTTCCAAAATACAAGATTTTAGTGGCTTTAACTAAAAATAGCTGAAAACTTCCTCGGCAAGAAAACTTATTCTAAATAAAATAGTACTAGCCGCACTCGTATAGAGAAAAATATTTTTAAGGAAAGCCATATAAAACATTTCCTACTTTTACTAAATTTCAATCCTAAGTGGATGGTCGAATTGTTTCAAGAAAATAATACTAGTTACCCTTTTCTAAGGAAAAATATCTCAAGGAAAACTATAAGAAACATTTCTACTACTTTTGTCAAGTTTCAACCTAAGTAGATTCTTGAATTTACTATGGGAAAGTAAACTAGTAATATATTAGATAAACCTCGATGTGTATAAGCTTGAAAACTGAATAGAAACTTATAGTTTAAAAATTTGGTATTCTAGGATATTGCGAGGACGCGGAATTCGATTCCCAACTTGATATCTGAACTTCACTCTTGGTGAGTGTCCCTGCTTGTTCTATTCCTACGTGATTAAAGTGCTTTCTTGAATTAAAATGTGATACTTGCAAAACTAGTTTTTGATCCATCGAAGTGAGCAGTGTGTACTTTATCGCACTAGCCGTTCGAGTGGTGACTTGCGTGAATCATTTTTTTTTATGAATCTAAATGTAGTTGCGTCGCTGGGTGAATCCCTCGACTTCTGAATCCAACTACCATAACATCTGAATCCATGAATCTAAATGTAGTTGCGTCGCTGGGTGAATCCCTCGACTTCTGAATCCAACTACCATAACGTCGTTGGGTGAATTTCTCGACTAATTTTCTACGGGTATATCTCGAGTATACTGCGTCCTTAGTCGATGTTCGGACCCGGGACAGGGGTATGAATGGTGACGGGTTAGGAAACAAAATAAGAGAATCTACATGGATCATAAGTAGTGAGAGTTGACGGAGGGTCAACTACGATGGTTTCTGATCAAGCGATGAGTTTGGCTCCTGAGAGCCCCTGTATCCTACCTTGTGTTGTTATCCGCTTTCCTACTTGGTTACCTTAATCAATATTGCTTCTTGCTATTTGTTTTATTTAATTGCATGTTTTGGGGCACCACTGAGCTTTAGCTCACCCCACGTTTATTTGTTTTCCTTGACAGGTTCTGGAAACTGAAAGCCTTGAACTTACTTATGTTTCTTTTCTTTTGGATGTAATGGATATTACGGCTATTGTGTGGGTTGTATTATGCTTCAACTTGAATTATGTACTTTTGTTTTAGATTGCCACTTGAAGCTGGAAAAGTGTAAAACCTAATTTCGATATCTGGTTTGTATGAATTTTATTTGTATATCCGAATTGTACGACCCTATTCCCTGGTTGTAACGCATGGGATGTTTAGGAGCCGTTGACTGGCTGTTTTAAATTACTGCTATCTCTGAAGTTAATGTGGTTTAGTGATTGACTTTTTTGGAGGGAAGCGATATTGTAGTAGTTTAGGTTATTCTTCGGAAGGATTCGGGTTAGTGTGCGTGCGTGAGTCCTGGCGAGAGCTGGGCAGACGGCCCGCCAACCCTCTGGTTCGCCTTAGGGGGAAGTGGGGTCGCCACACCCTAGACCTCGGAAATTTCATTCATCATAACAAGCTCTTGCATAACCTCACCTCTGAGTTTGAATCAGTACCAAAAAGAACTTCTCCTGCCACTAGCACGCGTCCCCCTTTCCTCGTTAACCTGGCCGAGCAGACACAAGTTCCTTTTCATTCGATTGAGTTCCGAGCCTGGAGTTTGAGTTCCATCTGCCGGGCGTTGCATTTCTTCATGCTGGTTTTCTGTTTTAATTAAGGGTACTCAGACCTTGATCAGTCAGTTGCCCGAGTGGTGCCCAGAACCGCTTTCAGCAGCTGGTAAGCTGTTGCCTTGAAAAAAAAATCAAGAGTCTTGTGAGGATAATTTCACACTTGTCTCACTAAATTAGCGACCTTCGCTGCTTTTCCATGTTGTCTAACTCAGAGAATAAGGTGCTCAAAACGAGATAGCAGATATGTTATCTCGTCCTCCAGTTGCGGACCTTATACTGTGAGTACTGCTTTAGCAAAGACAACGGGAAGATCAGTCCCAGGGCCAAAGTTCAAAAAATCTGTTTGCAAGCTTTTGGATTAAGTTCTGAATTTGGATTGTATCAATTGACAAGAAAAAAGAAAAGGTGGCGTTGCTTCATCATATGAGTTATGTCTGAAAGTAGGGGAGAAAAGAACAAAAATGAAAAAAAAAGAGAAAGAAAGTCTTGATTGGGGATGGTCTGACGATTGCCAGCGGTTGCTGCTAAAGGCTCCGTATGATTGAACCCAACAAAGAAAAAGATAGTGCAAAAATGCAATAATAATTTTGATACCCATTCCTGTGAGGACTCGCAAAATTCTTCATATTTTATTCAAAATTTCCTTTTATTTTGAATAAATTACTTTATAATAGCTTTACCACTCATTTACTCCCTCAATAGTTGCAATAAATCATCGAATCAAGAGTTTTACCTTTAGTTTCGTAGTTGGCGTAAATTAGAGTTTTTGCGTATTTCGGTAGTGTGATTAGTTGGTGAGGTGTGTGTATTAAATTCGGTGGTTAAGAGTGAATTTTAGATAAGAGAAAGTGTATGATTAGAAGTGATAATAATAAGTTTTTTAATCATAAGTGAAAACCCTAGTACGGGCGAATTAATGAAAAAACGGTTTGAACTGACGTGCACCGTTTGCTACCGATTGAGTGTACCACTTGAACACCACTTTATTACCTTAATCTCCTTGCTATTATTTCTGAAATATCAGCCCTTCATTAGCCTTAAAGTGGCCGAAAATTTTGACCAAGAAAAGAGGGGAAAAAGAAAAAAATTGAGCTTTAATCTTGCGACGACACTTGGCGGCAATCCATCCAACTTTGACCAAACCAATTCCTATCTTCTTATCTTTCTTTTAGTTTCATTTCTTCTTCATTTCTGACTTGTTGGCCGAGCTTCAAGAGAGAAAAGCAAACAAGAGAGAAACTAGCAACTTCCACCTTGAATCAAGCTTGTTTGAGCGGAATCGACGAAACTAAACCGATTAACCTTTCCTTTTGGTGCTTGGAAGACTTGGGGTGCTGAAAGTTTGGGGAGAAAGTGGTTTGTTTCTCACTTACAAGGGGCTTTGGGAAGGTATCATGCTTGAACTTGCTTTACTTTTGGTAATTTTGCTAAAGTTGGGGATAGAAGTTCTTAATATTGGATTTTGATGGTTGAATTCCTAGTTGTGATGATATAGTGGAATGTTTAGCTAGGGTTTGCAATTTTCAGCTTGATTATCATTTTTTACCTAGTAATTTATGGTATTGAGCTAGGAAATGAATGTGGTGAAGTGTTTGGATATGAATTTCTAGAGTAAAAGTTCAATTTCAGCAATCATAGTGATTCTGCCCTGTTTTTGGAACCGAACTGACCTGCATATTCGTCCATGATAAAGGCCGAATCAGGTCTTGCTCAAAACATGAAAGTTGTAGGAAATTGAGTTAAGTAGCTATCTGTAGAATTTCAGCTCAATCGGAGAACTGTATCATATGAAATGACTAAAATAACCCTGACTGCCCAAATGCCTGTTTAACGGACAGCTTTCTGTTTTCTCTGAGATTTCACATTTTGACCTTGAAAATGCAAGAATTGGGTGCATGTCGTTATATGAAATTTAGGTTTCTGTCTTAGCTTCGAAACGCCATAAAATTTTCCCCAATCCGATAAGCGTAGCTTCAGTTGTGACTAAAATGCCGAGAGATGTCAAACTTGCTGCTTAGCTATTTGTCTTTAAAACTAGTTTCTAGCTTCTAGCTTTGATTTGGATGGTTGCATTGCTCGAATTGACTTATATTTGGATGACATTGAGCTGAGTTGAAGAGCTATTGTGTTAAGCTTATTTATGTATGGAATTGGGTTGAGTTGAGGAAAATAATGAAGTCATAAATGGCTAGAAAATAGCGAAATACAAAGGACATGCCGCCCAAATTTTCACTCGAGGGTTAGGTGTGTGTACTCGCGACTTGAGCGAAAATTTGAGGTCGAATTGAACTTTGATTGGCTAAGGTATTCGAGTCTTCTTTCGTAGAGGTATATAAACTGAAATTTAACCGAAACTCGTACCCTTGGAAAAGTGAAAGTAGCGACCACTCGGAATATGTTTTCCTCGTCCTTTAGCTCATTTTTCGAACTTAAACGTTTTAACCGCTTCCTTACCAAAACTAAAAGAGCGAACATGAGTTTTCTAGGGTCTGATAAGTAATATGAATATTACCCAAATGAGTTTCAGTTATTTGATTTTCGTTAAACGAAACGCTTAAGTTTCGAACCCTAATTGATTTCAAGCTCTTAAACGATGTTTTATCGCAGATTTGGACTCCAAATAAGAAGCAATACCTGAACGTGATCCTAAGAAACACTAAATCTTTGGTGAGTGCTTCCAATTACCTGATTGAACTTGACACTTGTTTTCAATACTTGACCAATGTGATCGAATGATATTTGATTGGTATGGTCGGGCAAGGGTGTACTTTATCGCACTTACCCTAATGTGATATATTCTTGTTCATTGGCTGCCATTGACTTGATATACATGTATATGATTCATATCTTGTCTGGAATTCCAGAAACCCTGTGGTTAGTTAATCGAGTCGAACCGGTAAGGGCTTGGTCGATTAGATAGCGAACCTTGAGTCTTTAGTTTTGTTGAGTGGAGTGTTATCTCCTCGACTAATCGGTATACTCAAGTATTACCACCAGTGTTTATCTTGGAATTCGGGCCCGGTAAGGGGTTTGGTTGGTGGACGGAGATTGGAGTTAAGTGGTGTACTACTGGACTGATTACCTTACTTGAAAGTTGACGGAGTGTCAACTACTACTTGATCAAGCTATGGTAGAGTTAGTTTGCAAAAACAACTGTATCTTTTTACTTGAAATGTGAATACCTAATATTTGGCCATCCGAAGTGTTATTTTTCATTTTCTTGACTTGTTATGCTCACTACTTTGCCACTTTGATACTTTCACTTTTAATTAATGGTCAATTTGCTATTTGGAACCTCACTGAGTTTTAGCTCACTTTATTAGTTTTGTTTTCCTTACAGGGGGTATGAGCAAGGCGTGAGACTGGTACAGGCTAGCGTAGTCTAGTTTTTGGAAATTTTGTAATTATACTCGCACTAGTTGCTCGATTAGGGTTGAATGTATTTAGAACTCCAATCTTTTGATGTATTTGGGATTGTATGGAAGTTTGAGACAGAAATGAATGTATTTGTATGTTCCAAACTTGAAAACTGTTGTTCCATTTACGTTCGAGGTCATGAATTATTTTATCCGAAATAAGTGACCGAGTCCTGACGAGAGTTGGGCAGGCGGTCCGCTAAACTCTGGGGTACGCCTTAGGGGGAGGTGGGGTCGTCACAATTCCACTAAAAATTATACCAAGCAGTAGTGATTTCAATGATACCAGGAACTTATACCCATACTGATTTTTTAGAATTCATTCCGTATCCAATTCCAATTCCAATTCCGGAGCATGAACCAAGCATCCCCTTTGTCAAAGCAAGAGATTCAATGAAAATTTGAGAAAGAATTGGTCCCGTTCTAATCCCATTCAACGTCACTTCTTTTTATGTTTGAAGCTGTATAAAATTCGCCCTAATCTGTATAAATTTTGAGGTTGGACTTGGGACTGGTAAAATTCTTGTTTTCCAAGTTATTACATACTATTAGTCTTGTATTTTTGTGGAAAAAGAAAGAAGAAAAGAAAAGAGGTCGAAAAAATTACATATAACACTCCCATCCTCTAATAAAGGAGTGGGGGTGTTATACGTAATTTTATTACTTAACAGTAAGTGGATGCGGTGCGACAGCCCAACCAACCCCCTGATTGAGAATAGATAAGATGCCGGCTTAACTCTCATCGGGGCTCTAAATTTGAGTAATTAATTTAAAGTCAAACATATATTTATAATTATTTTGTAACAAACAATGATAGTACAGTCATTTCTAAAAGTTTATCCATCAAATAAAAGTCTTGTAATCATTATAAAAACATAAATAGCAACAATTAATAGCCACCAAGCTAGCTTCACGAACTTCAATCTCATCCTCTAGTCAAGCTTCCTGTGCATCTGAAAATTTTGAAATCTGTAGTAAGCTTTTAGTGAGAAATCATTTTATTTATTTATTTATAAGCCTTCAAAAGTTTTAATTACTACTAATATTATTTAAATATTAGAAAAAATTATTTTCATGAAATAAGCAACAAATATCAATGATTTAACAGAAGTAACAAAATTTAACAATATTCACGTGACATTGATCAAGATCCGAAATAAGGAATAGATGTCACCGAACATTTAAAACCATCCTTATAAACCCTTGGTATAATTGCGTGCATGACTTTGAAACTACCGCATCACACCAATAGTCAATAAGGCATGGAAACGCAGGATACCTAGTATATCACCAAATTATCCACATTCGAACAAGACCAACCCTCCTAATCTTTCTTGAAGGGGCATGTCAGAGTGGTCTTAAGATAATCGTCAGCCCAATACTTTCCCAACTATCACTAATCGTCAGTCCAATACTTTCCCAACCATCATTAAGTTAACAGATGATATGCGCCCAAAACCGCCTTGATAAAATCGAGTTCACACCCTTTCTGCAGAAAAAGAATATTTCTTGGGTTCACAATGTTACATAATTCAATTTCTCAAGTACAATATGCGATGAACAAATAATGCTTAGGACTCTATTTATTTATTTGTTTATTTTATAACTTCCAATTTTTTTTTTTTTTTTTAAGGTATGAAATTTTGAACCTATCACGCCCACTTTACTATCTAACCCAACTCTACCCCCATTATAACTTCCAAGTTATTTTCCATGAAAGAAAACCGTTTAGCTTTCCAAGCAATTATTCATTTTATAACATTGTATGATAGCGGGTTATTCAACGCTACATCCAATACTAAGAGTCATGCAAATTGACTTCTAGTTTCTTGGTATATCAATTAATTTCTTAATACTAAATTCTATGAAAGGAACCATACTAACGTACACTTATTTTTTTGGTCAAAAATTCTTATAATTGTTGAACTTTTTTGTTACCATAATATGGATTGAGTATTAAGTAAATGAATGGATAAGTTTGAATTAATGAATCATGTGCTTAGGTAGGAATTAGCTATAAAGGAAATTAGGTAAGATTTAATAATTAATTAGTAGTATGATGAGTATTGATTATGTACTAAAACTAAAGATCAGATAAGCATGAACATATCTTCTTAAGTTTCTTTTGTAATTGATATGTAAGACATTAAGATGGTCTTAATTTCAATATAATGGTTTCTAGAGGAGTTAACTAACTTATTAATGCCTAAGTTGTCTATAAAAAATATAGATAAAGTTGTGGAGCTTTTGTAACACAATAGCTACTCATTGTATGTGAAGCTGAGAAGTTTTGTGACATTTGTATTAATGATTAAGTAAATGAAAAGTTTATAATCTTTATGAAGGGATAGGAATTAATGAAGGAGGTAGAGACAAAGATCTAAGGGGTTATCAAATTTTTATGACTCTCACTGATGGAAGTGGGAGAAATAACCACTATATAAGTGTGGCTAAATGACTAAGAGCTTATAAGAGATAAGGAAAGAAAGGTTCATAGAAGAATAAGAGAATTCAATAGAGGCAGATAATAATGAATAGACATCTGCTTCCGCAGAAGAAATCAAGTCCAGAATTTGACTGTGAGTTCTCCTTTCAAAAACTTATTTGAAGTTCATGTTTTGACAATGAATTTTATTACTATATTTGCCAAATTATGTTTCAAAACTGGAAATAGTTATTTGTTAAAATTTCAGATCTTGTAATATGTGATAGGGATTTTGATAATTTTTAGTTATTAGTTTCTCATAATTCATGGATTATTGTGCAAATCATTTTAGTTTGAATTTTCAAAGATTTATGAAAATATGAATTTTTGTGAATTTTTGTATTTGTGAAGGGGGAAAAATGCACTTTTCATCCTCAAAGTTTCACTCAAAACACATTTCATCCTCAAAGTTCCGTAATTTTGGCCAATTAAGGACAATTGACGGGAATTTGCAAATTTATTGTTAGAACCAACTTTAAACCCTACAAAAAAAGGGTAAAATCGAATGGAGCCATTTTTTAATGGAACAATAATTTACAATGGACGAAAACCAACATTCTTCTCTTTTTTCCCTCTGCCTTCTTCCCTCTGCCTTTCTGCAACCCCAAAATTTTTTGTGCAGCTTCAGCCCAAGACTGCATCTCCTGATGCGCATCACACAAATGCAGTAACGACATTATATGAAGATTTGGAACAGGAGCAAAGGCCAATGCAAGTTTGTAAAAGCCCTCTGCTGCTGCATATCGATCCACAGTCATAACAGATGCCTAAAAGATTTTTTGATTAATACCATATATTAATCAAAATCCATCATGCATATTATATGTGGTAGGATTGATCATAACATCAAATATACCAGAAGCGCATGTTCCAAGCTAGCATCAAGAGCCAAAAGAAGGCTGTCAGCAAGATATTTGACCTCAGTCCAAGACCAATGGTTCTCTGATGAATTTTGAGGAACAGAGACAAGTGAATTATCTGGAAGACCACAATCATTTAACAAGTTAGGACTCTTAGATTCATCTACCATTTCCCTCAACGATATTCTAAGAGCGCTTCACCACTTTCTTCAAGTGTTCCATCAGATTTCATCTGAGTCACTTGAACTTTAGACATCAATTCAGAAAGAGTAATAGTTAGCAAGACCCTTAGCCTAGCTGTTTGCGTGAAGTAGGAGAAAGAGCTATGCAACATGAAAAAGCTAAACTTTACTCAACATGTCAAGAAGCATATTTACTGCTGGAGCCATATAACCATCCTAAGTAAATCAGTAACTATACCCGGACAAGTATTTGTAGGCCAATAACAGCTCTTTTCCTGATATTGCCATTCCGATGCAAGACGAAGAAGATGAAAAGAAACTTGCTTCAAGAATCGATCATTTTCCCTTGCCATTAGTGTTGCTCCATGGAGTTCAAAGACACTGTTGAACACAGGGAACAGAGCTTTCCAGAATGCCAGGGGTTGATTACGAGAGAAGACATTCATAAATATAGAAGTCAGGCAGTCAAGTTTCCCATAATCAGTTGCGATGCTGTGGGATGCAGCAGTTCTTGAAAATTTCTCAGCTATTTCTAGAACTTGAAGACTGACGGCCGCAATAAGGTTTTCTTCCCAAAGTTCCTAAAAGAATGGAGAAGAAAAAAGGAGAAGAATGGAGCTTTTCTCTTTTGCTATTTTTCAAATTTTCATCTGATTCAAAATGTGGCTCCATTCGGTTTAACCTGTTTTTTGTTGGTATAAAGTTGGATCTGACGGAGCGTGCTTCTCACGTGCAAAGTTCCGTCCAAATTAAATAATTGTCGTTCATTTCCCATCAATTGTCCTTAATTGGCCAAAATTATGGAACTTTGAGGATGAAATGTGTTTTGGGTGAAACTTTGAAGATGAAATTGGTCAACAACCCAAACTTTGAGGATGAAAAGTACATTTTTCCCCTGTGAAGGGTTTAGTAAACCTGGTTTGTGAACCGGAATGTTAATCTTGTAACTTGTGCATAATGCTCTGTTTTGTATATATTCTTGTGGACCAAAAATAAACTTTAGGGAAGGTTGTGAACCTGGTTATGCCGGGGAGTTTTGGATCCTTAATGTGTTGACTTATGAAAGTCGGGAAGCAATGGGCTGACAACAAATAATAAGTGGCCATGACCTTTGTCCGGCGAGATAAAGAGGTTTAATCTTGTGGTATAATTAAATTTTCTAGGGATATTTCGGATATCCCATTCTGTAACCGATTGCCATGTAGAAAAAATTTGATGTGTGATGGAAGTATCAAGTCACGTGCACAATCTATGGAATTGTGTGGATTTTTATTTGAATCGATCAAATTTTCATAAAATCCATTTATTGATAATTATGTGCAACTTGAAAATATTTTACTACTCGGTCTTTAGTCCTAGTGAAGATATTTGAAAATTTTGATAATTTTTAAAAATATTTGACAAATAAATTCTTGAATCTCTATCACAATTTTATATAATAAATTTTATAGTGATTACTTAAATTTCATTTGCGCACATAATGGGTCTCATTGGGTTTTAACTCATCAAATTTTGGGAAAAAAATGTTTTCAGAAGTGGAGACTCAACTACAGGTACTATCAAGAAGATGAACATATGAAAAATTGATCAGCAACGAAAGTTCGGGATTGGATACACATGAATTTGAATGGAGATTTAGTTTTATTATATGGTTAAATTTAGAATAGTCTAAGTGATTTTATGTAAGTCTTTTTTTTTGTATTATTGGAAAGTTGATTTTAATAAGGATTTTAAGATTTTTTTTCAAATATGTAAATTTATGGTTTTAGTTTTTTACCAGGCAAACGGTGGATCCACCTATTTTTAATCAGTTCGGGTTGGGTCATAATAATGGAAACATATCTACTTTACGCTATAGTTTAAGAAATTTTTCAGGAAGGTTCATAATTTCAGAGAAATTGAGGGACAACTTTTAACTTTCATTTTCTTGTCTTCTTCGTCAACGCACTTCTCAAACAATTACTACTACTGCTACATCTTTCCTCCATAACCAACGCAACCACCACAAAGGCTGTGGTCTCTCTCTCTCTCTCTCTCTCTTTCTCTCAGACACACACACACATGCACACTCTCTCTCACACTAGAATTACTCTCTCCTATTTCTTCATCTTCTTATTTCTCCCTACCTTTTTTTTCTATTTCTTCTTATCTTGCTAAGTTCATATTACGGTAATGTTAAAATGACTTCTAGTAGCTATCATGTCTAGGTTCTTTTAGTATTTGATATTGTAAATGTTGACAAAATAAACCAAGTTTAGAAGTATTTGTTTATTTATTTCCTAGTTTTATTGGAATAAGATTTTTAGTAGTTATGTTATTTAGGAATATGTGTTTTATTTGGTAATTGTTTATGTAAGTGGTTTCTTATCCAACAAGTCGTCATAAAAAAGATATTAGTTTAGAGCATTTTCTTAAAACAGTCTAGAAGAGTCTGTAAGGTTATTTATTTCCTCTCTCCTACATATATATTTTGAGTGATTGTTTTATTCCTTTAATTATGTAACCTACAAGCAATAATCATTATTAGAGCCCTAAAATTTGGGTTAAACAATTGGTATCACAAGCCAGACTACAAGGAGGATAGTCTTAGGTGTTTCTGTTGTTAGAGTTAGGGCACAAGGTTTGTTAAGAAGCATTCAATTGATTGAATTAGACCACAAGATTGGTTTTGAAGTGTGTAGTTGATGAATAATTCGAGCATAAGATTGGTCTAAAAATCATTAGAGTTTTTGCAGGTATTATGATAGAGATTAGAGAAAAATCCTGTCACATTTGTTGACTGCTGCAAGTTGTCACATTGAAAGATTTGATTGATTAATCAATTAGGGAGGCCAAAAAAAAAATTGATAGAAATGAGAGAAAAATTAATTTAGGTACTTAAATTATTTTCAATTGTCATGGAGAGGGGATTTGTCAATGGTAAAAAGTTTAAAATTTTGCACACATTGACGTATGACGAAAGATTAGAATGAGAGGAAATAATGGAGAAATATCTCAAAAGATATAACTTGGATGAAATTATTAAAATAAATTCTTTCTATGATTTGTTAAAAGAAAATAAGAAAAAGAAGGCTAAATTGTTTTTCAAAGTTATGCAGAAATCCATAATTGGAAAATATTATAAGAGAGTCTTTATTGATTTCAATCACCTTAGTGGTTTTGATCATATCTCTGCCATATGTTGAAGGAACTTGATTATGAGTCTGATCATAAGTCAAATTTTGGTTTGATGTGGGAAATTAATTTGGAAAAAGATCTATTTGTTGACAATAGAGATATCTCTGAAATTTTTTATGAAGTTGAAAGTTTTGATTTGCATATCTTGTTTGAAGAAATTAGAAATGATGAATTTAAGAAAGAAAAGAATTTGTTGATTTGATGAAGGAAGAAGAAAATTCTGATTTGGTTTGTGAAGAAAAAACAATTGATGTTAAAAAATTTGTTGGCTTGGATTCTCTTCAAGGGAATAAAAAAAATATTTTTTTTGAAGTTAGAATTGATTTGATTAACAAGGATTTCATTGAACTTAGAATTTTTTTTGTTAGAGGAAACTTAATTCATGGTTTGTAATTTTTGGAGGACTGTGGTAGTAGCTATTCTAAATTATTTGGTGATGATAATTTTGGCAAGAAAGTAATATATGATTTTGTATTCTTGGGCACTTATGTTGGTGATTTTGGTGATGAATGAGTTTGTATGATTGAGTACTTTGATCGAGATGATATTGTTGAGAAATTATTTGCAAAATATAAAGTGCATCCACTATCACAAAGTAAAGATGAAAATTAATTTCAAGGTGTTGCATATCGTCTTTACGACTACAAAGTTTTCAATAACATTGGTTGCTCGAGACAGAGTTGAACCTGTCTCAACAGAGAGTTTGGTCTAATAGAGACAATATTGGCAAAATAAAAGTAGTTTAGAAGTATTTATTTATTTATTTACTAGTTTTATTGGGGTCAAGTTTTAGTAGTTGTGTTAATTAGGAATATGTATTTTATTTGGTAATTGTTGAGGTAAGTGGTTTCTTACCTAACAAATCTAGTATGTTATTATAGAACATTAGTTTAGAGGTTGTTTTTTTCAAGAGAGTCCAAAAGAGTCTGTAAAATTGCATTAGGGTGTGACTTTCTTCCACTATTTTGAGATTTCAGTAATAATATGAGTTATTTTTTTATTCTTTCCTACATAAATATTTTAAGTGATTATTTTATTCTTTTAATTTTGTAACTCTGCAAGCAATAATTATTATTAGAACCCTAAAATATGGGTTCTACAGTAAACTACGTTTGGATGTTTTAAAAGCAAAGTTCATAAAAGAAGTGGCAAACCCAGTAACATTATATCAACCCAACTCATCCATTTCTTTCATTTGCTCTCCAGACTGGCCTACTATTTTGTTGTTAAAGAACCGCCTCTTTAATGTTTGTTTTTAGACCTCCAAACACTAAAATGGAACATATAAAATCTGCATGTAATCTAGTAGACAGAAATACTAAGGGTCCGTTTGATTCACAGACTGGTTGAGATGGGATTACTCATCCTCGGATTACTAATCCTGGGTTGAGTTATCCTCGAATAAATAATCCAAATTATCTAGTATTTGGTGGTTCTAGCTTGGATGGGATATGTTGGGAAATAATCCTATCCTATGTTTAGTTGGAGATTGGATGAGATAGAATTACTATTTTAATGACCAAAACATCCCTTAATTTGTAGATTCTTTTTAATAAAATAATTTAAAATTTTATAAAATATTAATACAAATTTAATGTTTATAAGTTTTATTAAAATAGAGCAGTTTAAAACTTTAGAATTATAAAGTAAGCCAAGGGTTTTGATATATAAAAATTCGCATTCATTCAAACTTTGCCCATTCGGGCCCTTAAAAATAGATTTTGACCAAGGTTTTGATCCTAAATTTGAAATTCAATTAAATAATGGGCTGAGTTTTGGCTAAATTAGGGTTAAATCGATTAAAACCTAACTTATTGAAGAGATTTAAATGAGCCGAACTCAAACTAATATAGAAAATTTTTCTTTGGATCAAGTTTGAACTTATTGAAGTCCTCATTCACAAAGCCCAATTGATAAGATTATATATTTATATAAAATTTTGTTTAGAAAATAAGCTTAGTAAGGGTAATTTAGTCCAAAGGCAATATAGTCCTTCTATTCTGATGTTAGTATGGCAAGTTAATCAAAAAAGTTAAATCAATTAATTGGGGTAAGTCAATTCTTAAAATAATGAATAGGGGCAAATTAGTCAAAAAATTTTAATATAATTAGTAGGGGCTAATTAGTTTGTTTATTATGATATTATTATATGAGAGTTTGGTTATATAATAGCCAATATGAATTTGAATCATTCATAAGGGCAAATTATTCCAAATATTGTTATGCTGGTAGTCTGGGCAAATTAGTCAGAAAACTTTAAAATTAATTAGTGGAGGCAAATTAGCTCATTCATATTATATTATCATGTGGGAGTAGGGTTATATAATAATAAGAACATAAATTTATATTTTTTGTACGGATAAATTAGTTTAAAATTCTATCATCCTATTTGCTAGTCATTCCAAGATGACTAATCCCTCCTCCCCTATGGGATTATATTATCTTATGAATAGGGGATTAATTCGATTACGTAGGATGTGTCATTCCATGTATAAAATGCAATCAAACATAGGATGATATGGGATGATTAATTCAATTCTGTATCATCCCATAAACCAAACGTACCCTAAGTTCATGCTTTATATTAGACTTCATTGTTTGCATGAAACAAAGCTTAAGTGTAGCTGCGTTGCTAAATCGGCAAACAAAAGTACATGTATATATATTAGAAAGAAGTTTAAGTTTCTCACAGTTGGAACTTCAGAATTGAACTGGAAGGCTTGAACTAAATTTGTTAAGTTGCTCTGCCTCTATTCCAGAGCTCCCTGGGTCTGCTCTGTCTACTGGAAGTTCAAGTTTCTTTAGCGTTTCTGGGAGAGGGTGTGTGCCTTCAGGTTCAAAGTTGGTAATTATATACTAGGGGGAGTTGACCTCGAGTAGTGTACTACTTGATTTTGACTTGAATTAAAAAACTTGGAGTCGAACTCGAGTTTGAGCTTGTTGAATTCTTGAAATTTAAACTCGAGTTTGACCTCGATTTTATTTTGTATTACTAAAACTCGACCTTGAGTTCATGCTTATCGAGTCTAATTGAGACTAATCGAGTATAATTGAGTTTAAGAAATATAAATTTATATTTTATATAACTTTAAACAAGGGACAAAGTAAATATTTCATACTAATAAATAGAAAAAATTAAAAATATATATCTGAAACTCGATTGAGATCGACGAGTTTTCAAGTTTCACATACTAAGTTTGAACTTGAGTTTGACCGAGCAAACTTGTGAACTACTAGATTCAACTGCCTCATTTACACCCCTATTATAGACACAATTGTACCTAAGTGGACAAGAGTTGATTCTTACACAGTAAAGAAAATTTTAACTGGTCATCATGGTTTTTCGCCCAAGTTCCCACTGATATAGTTTTTCCTATTTCAATAAGAAAGAATGATGACCAACAGTTTCCACAGGTTTATGTTTGTGGTTCGGTTTCTACTTCATAATGCATACAACCTGACTGATATATATATATATATAATGTTTAGTTTAGTCATTAATTTTATTATTATTATTATTATTATTATTATTATTATTATTATTATTATTATCAATGGTATTTAGCGAAAGAAGCTAATCATGAATCTAGTTAATTAAACTTTTTTAACTCTAATTATTCCTTTTATTGTTGTGGACTAATTTTGGGACCTCGCGCGTGGCATATAAAGAAACCTGTAGAACTCATATACCATATATAAGGATGAGTTTTGATCAAACTCATGTTTTAGTTTCAACTGCTTCATCTAGGTTCTTTGCCCTATGGTTGTTTGAATAAGCCTTATCCTCAACTATTTCTGATTGTATAAAAAGCAATTTCGGAAAATTAAAATAAAAAATTACCAAAATAGATGTTGCTAATTTTTGGCTTTTTAGTCTCAAAATAATTCAAAATCAGAATATGAAAAGCAAATGAAAACACAGCAAAATAATTTTTCCAAACTTAGAATCTTTTTTTTTTTTTTTGATAGCCCCAAACTTAGAATCTAAACTTGGGTCTTCAAAATGATCAGTTGAGAATAAGGTCTATATAAGAATGGGTTTTGTCAAACAGATAGTTAAATCTCAATTGCTTCATCTGGGTTCTTAGCATTTTGAACTTCTGGCTTAGATATACATTTAGCATTAGGTACAACTAATACAAGCTCAGAGTTTTGGTAAAATTATTTCTTTGTCCTCTGGTTGTTTCAATGTATTTTTTATTTGACAGCCGAGCTCTGTGACAGTCATGACAAGGAGCAATGTTCCTCCATCACGTTGTCAGTTTAAATGAACAACTTTACAACTTTACATCTGTTACGAATATGCCTTGTTCTTACGTTACATTTCTTTTAGTTTACGGTTTTTCCCTTATTAGTACAAGTATATTTTCTCCCAGCTATGCTCAATCGATGGGTCCACTTTAAGTTAGTTTTCTCAGTTTTTCTTTTGTGAACTAGTTTTAACAATTTTTTCCGGTTAGCATTTCTGGTCTTCTTATTCTGCGTTCTTTGTTTGATTTATCTGGTCTTTGCTTTATTAGTGAACTTACAGTTGAATTTGATAAGTACAAGTTTTGAATTTTGATAACTCTAATATTTGTCAAATATGTTGTTGCAAATATGATGAATATGACATTTTATATTTTGAATAAGGTATGTCTTGTATGTACTAATTTATGATATTCTAAAATTAAGTTGCCCTAATTATTTATGGAGTCGTTTGTTATATTCTATAACTGTTGCTTATGTGTTAAAAATTATTTATCAATTGCTCTATAATCAATTGGATGGAAATATTTTAGTTATTATGATTCTGTTAATCTCAGAAACACTGATGTGTAATTAGTTTTTTTTTTTTTTTCCAATTTGTGGATTACATGATATTTTTTGTGGCAATGTTACACGTGTACTATTGGATATCAGTCATTACTCCCACTTCTGTTTTTTCCTCCTTTTCTGTCAACGGTTACTCTCACTTCTGTTTGATTGGCATTAATGTAGAAGTTTGAATTGCTACACACGTTTACCCTCTGGTTAGTGGTAAAAATTGTTGCTCAAATATTGTAAATCACAGAGGTAAAAGAACACATGTTAAAAGATTTCATTAAAATTCCACTATACTAACACACTCATTGAATTTGCCACATTGTTATTTTATCATGTTTTCTTGGTGATATTGGGTCTTGATTCATTTATACTGATTTTCATATTTTTATTGATGTAATTCTGATCAAATGTAGGGACTGAGTTATCATCTTTTGTCTAAAAGATGCTTGAGTTGTTAAATTGAAACCTCTCGAAATTCTTGTATCTTATTTATAATTAATTCCCTTCAACATTCACCTATATTCAAACGATTGGCCTTTCTTTTTCTTCGGTTTTCTCTCTTGCTTTGATTTCTATACATATATAAAAAGCAGTTTGCAGCTGACTTTTGGAAAAATTTCATATGGAAGAGGAAAAGTGTAATACAAATGCTTAAGCACAAAGTACAACATGGTCATGCGTGCTTCGTTACGTTGTTTCCATAATGCCCTTTAAAATGTGAATACGGGGCAGGAGCGGTCCTTCTGAGGACCGCTCCTGAACGGTCCCCTCACAGAAAGAAAGGTAAGGCCAGAAATAAACCACGTCAAAAGGCTTCAGTTTGGCCCAAAACGACGTCGTTTTATTAAGTGAGACAGTAAAAAAAATGGTTATGCTCTGCTGACCGTAACGGCAAGAAACGGAACGTTATGACCACTAGTAAGCAAAGTCCCGCCCAAACCGAAAGGTTGAAAATGAAAAGCCGCACTTAGACTCCCACCCAAACCAGACGAAGCAGTTGCATGCGAAAAGCCACGAAGGGAGAAATAAGAGGGGAAAATACGAGATTGGCAACACTCTCCGGCGTGACATTGCGAAAAGCTGTGGAAGTGCAACATTGGATACTGAAAAAATAGCAAGGAGAAGCAAGAAGTGGTGGAGTGGTGGATAAATTTCTGGTGATTCGGCTTTATTATAAGAAGAAGAAAGGTGAACCCAAGGTTGAAGAGCGGAAGATCGTAGGCCCCGGGGTAGTGAACGACCGAAAATCAGTCAGGTATTCAAATTTTTTTGAGGCCTACGATGATGCAGTAACATGTGTGATTTGACATGCTTGTTGAAGGACCTTACTTGTGGATGTTGTTGGCGTACAGTAGGATGATCGCTTAGAGGGATATCACGTGAGCACAATTTTGTGTATAGTAATGAGTAAGTGCAGCATGATAGGAGTATTATGAGTTAGTTTTTGAGCATGACAGAGTGAGAGTGGGAAAGAAGGGGGAAATCGTGCGGCACAACTGCTTGAGAAAATGTGTGCATGGGTTCGATAGTTAGTATTGAAAAAATGGATGCAGATTATAATTGAAAAAATGTTATCATGAAATTGGGATGGCGTTTTTGGGTCTTGAATGGTGTAAGTTTATTGTATTAGTTCGTGTGCACGAACACAGTGTTGGATAATTGTTACATGTTGTGGTTGAACAGGTACATAGAAATAATAGAGTTCAAATGTTTTGTACTGAGTTGTGCGTCTCATACTTGCTAATGAAAATGTTATTTTGAAATTGAGATGTCGTATTTGGGTCTTGAATGGTGTAAGTTTATTGTATTAGTTCGTGTGCAGGAACACAGTGTTGGATAATTGTTACATGTTGTGGTTGGATAGGTACATAGAAATAATAGAGTTCAAATGTTTTGTACTGAGTTGTGCGTCTCATACTTGCTAATGAAAATGTTATTTTGAAATTGAGATGTCGTATTTGTGTCTTGATTGGTGTAAGTTTATTGTATTAGGGCGTGTGCATTAACACACTGTTGGATAATTGTTACATGTTGTGGTTTAACAGGTACAGAGAAATAACAGAGTTTTAATGTTTTGTACTCAGTTGTGCTTCTCATATTTTCTTTTACATTGATGTTACAGGTTATTGGTTTACTTGCATAAAGAGAGACAAGTTTCTAGGTTGGAAGTGAATGAGTACGAGAGTAGGTTATAAGTTGGCAATGTGAGACAGACGGAATAACAAATCATGAGGTTTAGCATAGTTAGTGTGGAATAACGGTTAAGAATCTTACTAGTTATTGTAGGTGCACATCATGTTGGATAGTCATTACACGCAGTCATTTAATAGTGACACTAGGAGAAGTGCACTGTAAAATTGGATGAACAATGACGTAAAATTGTTTAACGGGTTTGTTGCTTCATTCATATTGTTGAAGAGGGTGATAAATAAAGGAGAATGTGATTGAATTGAACTTGATAGGCAGGGGAATAGATTATGAAATGACTAAATGAGGGATAATTAACCAGAAAATTTGGTATTGAGACAAACAAATTGTGAAAAGGAAGATTACTTGTACAATAATTGTTGTGGTTGGACATCATCTTTGATAGTTGTTACACGTAATAGATCAGAAGTTACAATAATAGAACTGGTCTATAGAATTTCATGAAGATACTATAAATTTGGATGGCCCCTTATTCTACTGCATTGGTATTGTACAGTAGCATAATAAATAGAAGAAGAAATTGATGGATGAAGTACAATCTGATAGGTAGAACAACAGATTATGTAGATTAGTGGCAGTTGGAATAAATAACAAACTGTGAAGAATGAGTTACTGAGTGTGAGAAAAAATGTTACAGGTTGTACTATAACTAGCGTGACTAATATTTGATGCTCATATATTATGTTTAGCAGTACTTCATGATATGTTATGACTGTGGTTGGAAAAAAAATTTTGGAACTGAAGTGCAATATGTTTGTTAAAAACATTAGTTTACAATGGCAAGAACGCGAGCAGGAAGCACACTTCAGGAAGCAGACAGAGAAGAACTCGCCGAAACAAGTGGTGGTACAGAACACGGTGCAGCACCCACTTCATCGAATAGGTAAGTGGCCAGTGCTTGCGTAAGGTCTTGGCAGGTTAGACTTGGCATCATTATTCAGCATTACAATGTTGACTGTTCAGGGGAAGGATGGGAAGGAAAAGAAGTAGTAAAAGGAATGATCGTTTAGGTGGGGAGGAAGAACTGATTACAGCGGGAACAAGCGAGGTCGCAGAACCAGTCCCACCATTGAATCCATGGATGAAGTTCAGGTAAGATTATTGAATATGAGGGAAAAATAATGGTACTAAATAGCACATATAACTTTGGAGTTTTGAATGTGGACAGGAAAGAGTATCAACACACGGTTTCGGCGAAGGGTGTTAAGCTGACCGAGGTATGCTGTCCTAGCAAAATAAACTGAAGAATCATTGAACCGATGGGGTGCCTAAGGGAAAAATAGTGAAACGAGCAATTATTTTGTGTTTAGTCTAACGTGTTTTTTGATTTTATTTATTCAATGCAGTACAATGACATTGTCCGGGCAGCATATAATAAGTTGAGTGAGGAAGAAATGAGGAAGCGAAAGGAGGAATATTTGAAAGAGAAAGAAGAGTATGAGAAAGAAATGGAACGTCTAGGAAAGCCGATATTGCGAAAAACACGGGTTCAAATCAAGGTAAATACACGGCATGATTCATCAAACATTTAATGAAACTTATATTAGTCTAATGCATATATCTAAAAAATGGTGTAGAATCAGAAGTACACTATCCGATGCTCGCCAAAGCAGATGTCAAGTTTAGTTTCACGAATCGATGAAACTAAGAAGCAGCAGATTAGAGACATAGGATTTGGAGGACTGCTAGACATACAGTGTCACTAGTTTCCTAGTGGCATAGTTACCTGGCTTGTTGACAACTTTAATCCGACATTGAGCAGTTTAAATGTTGGTGGAGATGGTGTGCTACCTTTAACGTCAAAGGATATCAGTTTAATCCTGGGGATCCCGAACGAAGGTCCCGTTCCAGTTGAAGACACCGATACAACCGAGGTTGGGGGAAGTGGACCAAGTCGTAGGACATACAAATGGAATGAGCTCCCAAATGAGTTGGTAGCCATGAATGCAGGGGAAGAATTCTTAAGACTATTCGTGGCATTTTCTTGTGGATGTCTACTGGCTCCAACCACTAGAGCCGAGCACAAAATAAAGGTTTGGAACTGTACGCAATTGGTTGATAGGGTAGCCAGATTGAACTGGGCTGAGTATGTGAGGATCGTACTATGCAATAAGGTGCTAGAGGTGCAAAAGAAAAGTGAAAAGCAGCACCAATACGTTGGCGGTTGTATCTTTGTTCTGCTGGTAAGATTAGATAGTTGTAGTCATTATGAAAATATGCTCTAATTGTTACACAGTGCACCAGAGAGTCAATTAGTTTTGCGTGCCTTCATAACTACTGTCTGTATTTCCACATTTTATCAAATTCAGTGCGATGGATTGATTAGATTATGCTCAAATGAATGCGTCTACGATGATGTTTTAACAGTGTGGTCAAGTTTATCTACAGTTGAATTAATTACTGTATTGTATTGCAGATTCATTATCTTGATCGGGTACAAATACTGAAGCATAAAGTGTCGAGGACTACTCCGCGAGCTAAGGCATGGACAGATGCTCTGATCTCTGAAAGGGATGCACTTGAGATTAAAAATCTTGGAGCTTATGGAAAAGGAAAACTGGTAAAATGTTATATATTATTGATCTCATTTCATATAAAAGGTAGTGGTCTATGTATTGCGTGGCTTTTCTATTGAAATGGTTGGTTTAATTTGTTGTTAAAGATTGGACAACATGATCCGGAAGATAATGAATATGATGGGCAGAGTACTGAACTACCCCCTGATTTGGTAGGAATGCTGATGAACAGCGGGCACGCCGATATCGGTGTAAGTGGGTCTGTTCCATGATTTAATGAAATTTGTTGTTTGATTAGACGTAATTACTGCATATTGTAAGCAACGTTATTGGTTATTGATAGGCCTATCAACTTCATTCATGTTGTAGTATCATGTTAATATGTGATACCAATCCCAATATTACATCCCTGTCTAGAGAGTTATTAAAAATTAAGTCACATGAATGGAAATACAGAAATATAGTGATCTCTTGGCCAATCATGTTATAAATGTATGAAGTTTCAATGATCCCGGGTGACCATTTTATTTTTTAGTATATAAGTTACAGTTATAGAACCTATGGCCGCAATTCAAATGTTAAATTAAGAACCTTTGCGTAAATGTACTATTGTATATGCCTGTATTGTATGAAATTGTTGAGAGCATGTGGCTCATTTATGGATTGATAATTTCATCATCTAACTGCAGGCTGAGCTAAATGAGCTGTATAACATTGCTGTTAGTAGCCAACGAAGGATATTGAAGATTGCAGAAATCCTCTCCTCTCAGCCGAGAGCAAAAGCTTCCACTTCTGGGACTGAAGCATTGGACAAAGGAAAAAAACCTGTACAGGAGGACTATACAATGCACAAGAGTCCTGATACCGAAGAAGAGCCGGAATTTCAATCTGCCGAAGAAGGGGCAGACGACGAGGATGATGATGCTGAAGAAATTGATGCGGAAGGGTCTGATGAAGACGAGCATAATGCAGCGCAGGCCGAGAAAGACGATGCCAATACGAGGACAAATATTGAAGGTATCCAAGATCCAGAGCTGAATGAAGATGTAATGGACATGGAGAATCCAATTCCTACCTCTTCAGTCGTACCCGATAACAGCAGTCGCGGATTGGAACAAGGGACCACCATGACAACAACTGCGCAAGGAAGCATTATACAGCTTCAAGAGCAAGAGCAGGAGCAATACAGGTCAAACGTCATAGAACCTGCCGAAGAGGGTCAATGTACGGTGCAACCACCTTTGCACGCCAGTGCATCGACGTCACATCTGCTTGAGCAAGAAATGCCACGAAAGTTGCGATCATATGGTCGAAAGCGGAAAGGTTGGTATACTGTTATTATTCATAAGGTTGTAATTCATGTAGTATGACTGTAACATCTATTATCATATACGGTAACTGTGTTTATACCATCATGATGCTACGTACACGGGTCTGAACTCTGGCTTGTCATCATCGAAAACTTGTTAAGCATACTGTCATACCCTGTCCGATATGAAACACATATGAAGTTGATGTAACAAACGTAATTAGGCATATTATGAAAGTATGACTTTATTGATGTTAAGAAGTTAGTGTGTTTCGAAAAATGTTAGTTACATTGCAGTGGAAAAATGTTACAAAATAGTTATTGAAAAGTTACAGTGTGTTTAAAAATTGTTACCAAAAAATGTGGAAACTTATAGATTAAAAGTTAGTATGTTTGAAGAATGTTTACAGTGTGCTTGAAGTTTGTCACGAAATAGTAACCTGAAAGTTACAGTTTGCTCTATTGAATACACAACTCCATATTCGCGGATCGTTAGTCACGGAATTTATTTTGAAAATTTATCACAACTGTTTGAAAAGTGTTAGTTACAGTGTGTTTGAAGAGTTGTACAAATAGTTCTTAGGACAGTTACATTGCATTTGAAAAATAATCGATTCGTGTTTGATGACGATTAATTGCATTGTGTCTGAAGAATGAAGCAAAATACCTTATAATTTGTTAGACGACAACAAATGAATGTCATATGAAATGCATGTTATTTGCTTTTTGTAGGAGGCCTTGACGTTGAGGTGAAGCACAAGTCTACACGTGCAACAAAGAAGAGCACCGTTCTGCGGTCAGCAGAGTTCATTCTACCAGTACCTGTGACAGTTAGCCTATACGAAAAAAATGTGGCTGCATATGCTTGGGATCCGGACCAAAATCCCAAGTAAGATTCTTGACAAAACTATTAATTCGATCTTGTGATCCATTCACTACAATAAGTACGCGTGTGGTTCATAATAAGATGGCATAGAAAAACAGATTGAATATGGATGAGATTCGAGTTCATATACATTAGTCAGATTTTTGTGTTTTGGAGTAGGAGTAATAATTATTAGTAAATCGTTTAATTGTGTCCTGGATGTGATAGGGACATACTTGTTCAAATGTATCAATTTTCGCTGACTCGGCTTGACTTGAAGACACTGGAAAATGGCATGCATGTGTCTAATCGGGTCAGTAGTTCATTACTGTTAGTCAAAAAGTTTGATTATGTATCTATTGATTGGAATAGTCATACGTAAACTCACCCAAGCAACACTCAATTATATGTTTTGATCACCATTTGCCATTGATTAGGTGATTGATATGTTTGCCCGTCTCATGAATTGGGGTGGAAGAACTGCCAAAATTAGGAAGCTTGAACGCTACATCGTAGAACCTGTTGCAGTTGTGAGTTTGAAATTTGGACTGCATCCTACAGTTGTGTTAAAGTTTTTCATCATCATATCTGAATTGGTATTACGATCCAACGCACCATTATTAATGTCTTCTATGCACCTTTCACTCGGCTATGTTATTGGTTGCAGGAAGGAATTTTAAAAATGGGAAAATTCGACAAGCTCTCTGATGCCAGCTTATCAGCTAAGCTTCTAAAGCTCTTCAAGGTTCGCAATAACAATACGGGGGTTGATCCTGCAAATTGTGATTGGGTATGCAATTATCAGTTTTAATCCAAAACTTCTTATGTGACTGTTGAACATTCAAAACATGTGTGAACTCGGTTATGTAGAATGACCTGTCTGACCTTTTTCATACCTCATTTGGCTCAGATACTTGTGCCAGTATGCATAGAGGGGTCTTGGTTTGTCTACAGCTTTGGTGTCTCAGAGAAAGAAGTGCACATGCTAGACCCTGATAGCACTCAAGCAAAGAGCAAAGACATTAGTGTACTGAATCGACTGGTATGTTGGACAAATTGCTAAATGCATTACGCGATATGACAGTGACACATTAGTGGATTGTAATCAGTTTTACATAATCTTTGGTGATATAGAAACGTGCACTGGGTTTGGTCGTGGCGGCAAAGTTTGGCAAGGAAATTGACTTCTCCAGTTTCGGATTTTCTGTTGTCGATGTCCCTCATCACTCACCCAACAAAGTGTAAATAGTTTGACTTCTCCCGTCATTATTGTTAGAGCGTGTACTAAGTTTTTTGTCCAACATATACACCATAACTGACTAATGAGAAGACAACGTGAACAGGTGTGACAGTGGTGTTTTCGTTATGACATTCCTAGAGCATTGGAGCGGAAGGTTGGCTGTTCGGCTTACAGAGGTATTACAATTGATATCCCTTTTCTCCCTACAATCCATCTGAAATTGATTTAATGCTTGTTACCTCGACACTCAACTATAATAATTCCTACCTCTTGTACTGATAGGAAAATGTTGGCAAGTATCGAGTGCTATACACAGCTCGATTGTGTAACTCAGCGGAGAACTCAAAGTTTCCGGACAGCTTCGCAAACCTGCAAGTACCTAAACGGGCGCAGTTGAATGTTGGTAATGCCTGATTTATAAGTATTGATGACTGGGAGAGAAGGAAGTTCACAAAATTGCATTTGACGTGCTTTTGTATATTATTACGTGTATATGATAGCTTTTGGATTGCTGTAACTAATTTTATTTTGGAGTCTACTGAGAAGGACCTTTCTTTTGAGACAGTAGTTTTGTTTTTCTGGAGACATTAGCATCAATACTGATTAGCAATTTGTATCGTGGTGCTGTTTATTTATCATTTGTGGCCATAAATTATGAATTTAATTCAGGTTTTATGTTGACACTAGAATAATGTCAGTAATAACATTAACGGAGCATTAATTGGTTCAAATGTGTCGTGACTCTATGGTTCAAAGATGCTCGTCGTGATTCTGTGCCAACTATACTGGAACCTACCTTGAACAATGTGTAATTATAGAACAAGCGCCCAATTGTAAGGCTATTTGTTCGTTATGCAATTGGATGTAACTTGTCAGTAAATAATTGACATATGAACAAGTCAGTAAATAATGCAACGATTCATTTGACATGGGTATATACAAGTTGATGGGTATATACACCAAATACTTTAAATTTGACAAGTTGTACGCAGAAAATAATAAAGGGATTGACCCTCATCCAAAGGGAGAAAAGGCAGGGACGGTTACCCTCTGTGACAGTTAATGGCCAAGATTTGGCTAACAAAATTTGTTAGGGTCAGAATTTAACGTGTGCTACTCTTGTAACTGATTACCAACAAGGGGCCACCATGACAACAACTACACAAGGAAGCATTATACAGCTTCAAGAGCAAGACCATAAGCAATATAGGTCAAATGTCATAGAACCTGCCGAAAAAGGTCAAGCAACGGTGCAACCACCTTTGAACGTCAGTGCATCGACGTCACATCTACATGAGCCAGAAATACCACGTAGGTTGCGGTCATATGGTCGAAAGCGGAAAGGTTGGTATAGTTATATTATTCATAAGGTTCTAATTCAAGTAACATGACTGTAACAGTTATATACACACACGGTAACTCTGTTTATACCATCATGCTGCTACCTATATGGGTCTGAATTCTCGCTAATCATCATCGAAAACTTGTAGGCATACTGTCATAACACACCAATGTCAGCTGCATATAAAGCGGACCTGACAAACTGAATTGAGCATAATAATTAAGTATGATTTTATTCCAACCACATCCAGGTAAGGCTAATGTCATATTAAGCTAATTGGGAAGTTACAGTATGTTTGAAAAATTGTTAGTTACATCGTGTTTGAAGATTGTTATAAAATATTTATTGGAAAGTTACAGTGTGTTTAAAGATTGTTACGAAAAAAATTATTTTAGAAGTTACAGATTAAAAATTAATACTGATACTCCGTATTTGAAGACTGCATCCAGTGAATTTGTAGTTTGTTGCAATATTAGTTATTGGAAAGTTACAATTTGAAAATTAATACAAAATTTCATACATGAAAGCTGGTAGTTACAAAGTGTTTTTAGGTTGTTACAAAATAATTATTGGAAAGTTACAGGGTGTTCAAAGACTGTTACAAAATAGTTATTTGGGAAGTCACAGTTTCAAAATTAATACAAAACTTGATATTTGAAAATTGTTAGTTACGATGTGTTTGGACGTTATTACAAAATAGTTTGATTATCAATTTATTTATTGGATTAGTGATACGTAAACCCAATTGTAACAGTCAATTACATGTTTTGGAAACTATTGGAAATTGATTAGGTGATTGACATGTTTAGTTGTCCCATGAATTGGGGTGGAAGAACTGCCAAAAGTAGGTAGCTGGAACGCTACATCGTTGAACCTCTAACAGCTGTGAGTCTGAAGTTTGGACTGCATCCTATTATGCGCTAAATTTTCTCAGCATCATATTTAAATTGGTGTTACGAACCAACACCAACACACTATTATTGACGTCTTCTACACTACTCCCACTCGGGATACCCAAACACATAACCTAACAAATTGGTAGTTACTCACAAAATTTGTATTAATTACCATAAAAGTACACCAAAAAAAAATCTATTCATTATGTGTACTGCGGGTTTTGTGGGAAATGGGGCAGGAACCGTTCCTGAAGGTTCACGGCCACGATGTGGCCTCAAAAATTTGTGCGGCTCAGATTACAGCATGTAACTCGATTTTCACGCCATGTGTGGGGCCCACAAAAAAGTGTTGTAAAGTTACGTCGTGTGCAAAGTCAGTTACATCGTGTGCAATGGAAGTTACGCGCAGTGAAAAATGAATACAATTGGCACAAACGGTTGCACCTGCAACCGTTTGTGCCCCTTGTCCGGTTTTGTGTTTATTTTCAAAAGACATGTTACTTATTCTATACTTACTAATTCTCTAGAATTATGTTACTACTAGCTAGCTTATATTGTTTCTTGCCACATATTAACTCCCACCTGTGTGTTGGTCCGTGTTAGCTCCTGATCGACACACAACCACTACTTCAACAGAAGGTTAAAACACAAAAGCTTATGTGGCCCAAAAGGAGTTTTAGATCGTTCAAATGTCTTCATCGAGCAATTTTGGTGGCGGATCTACTGAGTTAAGGTATGAATATCGGTACTGTCACTGTGGAAAAAGGGCTGGGCTGAAGATCGTGGAGTCACAGAAACCAACGAAGGGATTGCTGTACTTCGTCTGTGAAGGAAAAACTTGTGCTTTTTTCGCTTGGTGTCATCCAATAGGGAGGAATCATGAGCAAGTTCAGGCTAACTACTGTCCTCCCTCACCTAATCGACAAGCAATAAGTAGAGAAAGCTCCTTCGACAGTCCCGGAACAGTGCAAAATGAACCAAACTCTTTCCAGTATCATGTGCACCTAATCGAACAAGATATTCGACAAATGAAAACCTTCATGACGATATCGGTAGCGGTCGCATTTCTGTTGCTCCTAATAGCAATTTTTCGCTGACAGCACTCTCAATTTTTCGACCCATATGATATGAACTTCGCATGTAGTTTGTCGGAGATATATCCTCTATAGGCAAAGTTACACTGACGTCCTTGTACTGTTGACTTTTCATTTTGGTAGTTGATCTAGAAGATAGAGTAAACAGTAGATGCAGTCGTATAGTTGAATGAAACTGGTGAAGTCACATTGAAAGTTTTTTGTGAAGTCATATGATTGCTCTTTTATCTGAAATCACCTGTGTTGTTCAATTGTTTTGTGTTAATGACTCCAACTAATCGAAACTATGAATTGTATAATGATGCACAAATGGTTACCTTAATTGTAAATTGTTACAATTAGTACGTTCTTACTTACAGCTTTGTTCGTCCTAAGTTACAACATTCAAGAAAATTAGTTGTCAAATTGAAAATCTTTAATAAAGCATCAGGAGCATGTACAGGTGCTTATTCAGGTAATATCACATTGTGGGTCATTGAATGACCAAGGCCATTCAGTTTTACACATCTGATTTTGGGCCAAAAAATTGACATTCATTGTGAGATTTTATGCACAATGTTTTACGTATTACTGTGTATGCACATTGTCGAAATTAAGGTCACTGATGTGTAACTCTGTATTCACATCGGTAGCCTTAATGTTGCAATACAGGTCTTACCATGATAAAAACTGTAAAATTTATTTTTTTAAGCTCTCTGATTAGTAACACGACGTAACACTTATTAAGAGTATCGATACTAAAATATAGTTCAACATTTTGTCCATACGATTGACAAACTGTTCATATATTGTTACAATTCGTAAGTTCTTATTTACCTCTTTGTTCGTTCTGAGTTACAACATATATAAAATTTGTAGTCGAATTTGAAATCCCCTATAGAGCATTGGAGCAGAAGGAGGTACGAACCGCTCATAGAGGTAGTAAATTTGGATCATACACTGACCAAGGCCATAGAGTGTTACACATCTGACTCTTGGCTAAGAAACTGTTGTTTTGGGCTGTCATACCTCCCTGTGACAGTGTAACTGTGTATGCACACAGTGAAACATACATGAATCTAACGTGTAACTCTGTATATAGGTGCTCTCTTAAAAGTTGGTGTACAGGACCAAAACATGATAAAAGTTGCAAACACGTGTTGAAGTCTGTAAACGATTAGCAACAGCACGTAACACGTATATTCACTGTCGGTACTACAAATCTGGCGCTTTGTACGTAACAAAACTTATCCGACATGGTTCAGGCACTGCATGTGGGTCTACAGTCTCTTCTCCCGTGATGTACTAGTTGCCCTCATATGCGTTCGGGAAGATCTCACTATTTTAATGACATGTTCGAGAAGGTCTCGCTACGCAATGTTTTGGGGTTCGAAACGATCATCGTAACTATTCTCAATAGATACTTAATAAAGTGTCTAAGAAATTTATTGTGTCAGTGGGAGGAATTATCGTTTCTACCAAGGGCAATAGCACAAACAAGAGAAGAGAAAATGTTCATCGAATATTAACTAGTTGTATTATCACTAGTTGTAATATCGGGGAATATCTAGTTGGAATATTATTCAGTTTTAAATAGAGCAGACGAAAAGCTGCTGATTGCAAATTCATTAGTTATAATAAATTGTAACATACAGCTAACTGGTTGTAACGGAATCCGTACATAGTGAAACGTACAGGTCACTGATGTGTAACTGTTTATCCACATGACCCTTAATATTGGTGTACAGGTCATTTCATGATAAAAGCTGCATAATTTGTTTTGTTGTGTGAACAGATTTGACACAGCCTTAATGGCATGCATCGAACTCTACAGCTTCCACTGCAATGACAAAATTGTTTGGCCTGGAATGCATTGTCCAGTGATATTTTAGCACATTGTGAGGGTCCTGCGGACTATAAAAGGGGGCGGTTGCAGAAGTATATCCCTGTGTATGCACCTCAAAATTTTTCTGTCCACCTTTCATTACTACACAAACACTTTCTATTTTCAATAACTTCACACTTCCCATTTCTTTCTACTGAAGGGTGGCAATGAACCCGTGCATGAAATTTATTATTAGTATTCTCCAACCCTCGATGTCCCTCAATTGCAGTGTCATCAATAGAGGGTTCACACAGAAATCAAGTTCTTGGGTGCCAAATAGCAGCCAGTAGGTTGCATGATGTTCGAGAAGATCTCGCTAATTTAATGAGATGTTCGAGAAGGCCTCGCTACATCAATTGTTTTGGGGTTCGAATCGACCATCTCTATGTTCTCAATAGACACTTACTAAAGTGTCTAAGAAATTTTATGTGTTAGAGGGGAGGACTTTTTGTTTGTGCCAAGTGCAATTGCACAAACGAGAGAAGAGGAAAAGTTCATCAGATATTAACTAGTTGTAGTATCACTAGTTGTAATATCAGGGAATTTCTAGTTGTAATATCAGTAGTTTTAACTAGATAAGACGAAGAACTGCCGATTGCAAATTCATTAGTTGTAATGAATTGTAACAAATACATAACCGGTTGTAACTCAATATGTACATAGAGTAATCAAAATTTGTTGCATTTTAAATATTAGTTACCCTACTTTCAAATTACTTGTCCCAACGAAGTATCATGTTCTTCTGCGAAACTGTTACTTATTATGTGGTCATGTGGAACCAAACCAAGCCGCAAATTGTAAGTTCATTTCTGTACTGAAAGAGTAATACCTATTGAAGTGTCTGTAATACTATCTGTAATACTTATCGTTAATATAATTGTAAATAAATTGTCTAAATTTTAACATATAGGCAAATGACAAGGTGCCTGTACAAGCACATCAATAAGCGGTAACAGCTTATTAACATCCTGTAACGTACATATGCTAGTGGCAACTTCTTGTTACACTTGAAAAGTAAGGTGACTGACGAATAATTGGAAATTCACCTGACCCAATTGTTGTTGGAGTACAGGTTATGACCCAATCAAATTAAACCATTATTTCATCCACACACTATACATTTGACTAAATGTTGAGTCTATTCTCTCGTTAATAGGTGGTTGTCATGCCTTCATCTAATCACCTAAGAGTACTATCCCGTGGAGAACAACATGAAATGACATAGCAAGCGGTTGGTCAAGTTGCCAGAAGAAACCATTTACTATGTATGGTCTCAAATAGGTGCTCTGTTAAAAATTTCTACCTCTTTTTTTCTCCCACCTAATTCTTTATCAGTACATACTTCTAACATCCAACCAAAAAGCAGTAGGTATTAGCATAGTCATGCAATCCACAAACGAAGGATCTCATACAAGCTCACCATCAAATGTTCGGCGTTTGAAGACGGAAAGTATCGTTGGATCCAACAAATGCCATAAGCAAGTACGAAACACCAGATGGGAGGATTTTATATGGTACCAAACGCGAGTTCAGGAACGCTCCACTTAACACCAACAACTCTCTGGGACTAGCTGGTCACATTTTTAAAAATACCGTCAACGATCATCTACCGTCTGGCTATTTCGTTATGGACCATGAACCCATATGGGAGCCTGTTCGTGAGCGAAGAATGGAATTAGAGGTATTTTATCGCTGGCATGGCATCCGCGTCCCGAGAACAAGGTCAGCGGATCTTGTTATAGGACCACAAGCCAATGATGCAAGCGTATTACATAGACTACAGCGAGAAGTTATGCAGATGGAGCGTAGGCTTCACAGGTTCCACGAGATCTAGGCCGCAAAAATACATGGTATTGGAAAACATTTTGATGTTCAACACATTTTAGCATGCTTATATCGGACCCGGACCTATCTGACTTTACTGAATCAAGCGACGATGACTTTCAAAGGTACATACCCCATTGTCTAATGCATGACGGCGTTCCCAGGTGTTGTATGGGATACAACTGATAACAAGGGATGTAGTTCAATGTTTGTTAGGGTAGCGGTAAAATTATACTCATTATAATGTCTACTCAAATAAATGCTTACCATATTTGGATATTAATCATGCCTGTTACTCAGTCGTAACTAGTTGTAACGTAACAGTAATAGATCCCTAACTGGTTGTAACCCATTGTGTACTGTTCGTTATTCCTTTTTATTGCATTGTAAAACTTCATTTTAACGTTACAAATTAGTTCTCCAAGGAATCATTTTCTTATGCGCACCTATTACCTAGACGTGGTCGTGACTTGGTTTGACCATAATTTAATTAA